>NW_025377945.1:0-3459 GCF_016433145.1 Gracilinanus agilis
TCTCTCTCTCTCTCTCTCTCTCTCTCCCCCTCCCTCCCTCCCTCCCTCTCTCCTCCACACCAGTCTCATACCTGGTTCCTTTCTTGCTGCCTATAAATATGCTCTGTTCTCCTTTATACTTCAAAAACATTCACTTGACCATGTCTTTTATGGATTTTTTATGGCTTGATTTTTTCTTTCTTATGCACAACTATTTAGATGATCTATTTCTTGTTTATTAGTCTGAGTATTTACTAATTTTTGAAAAAATTAACCCATTTTGTTTATTTTCATTTTTATTTGTAGAAAACTATAGTAATTTCTAATCATTTTGGTTTTTTCTCCATTCTTTGTAGATTGACCCTTCTTTAAGACTTCTGGTCACTTGAATTTCCTATCTTTCTATTTTTCTATAAAAATAATTAGTTAATGATTCATTGATATTATTAGAATTTTCCAAAAATGTCTTTGTTAATTCAAAATATTTTAATTTCAAATATTAATCTATTAACTTTTTCAAAAATATATTATTTTATACTCATTTTGGAGTGTTTATTTGTTGATTTCTTAGCATTTCTTTTTGGTTGTCCAATCAATTCATTGGTCTTTTCATTCTCTTTCTTTAATGTGCTAAGAACAGATTTTTAGCACCCATTTCTTGACAGATTTCATGCATACTTGCCATTTTTTCCCTAGGCAGCCTTAGGACACAATTCTATAAATATTTTAATACTTTAGAAAAATCGAGATCTCCTTTTTTAGGCAATACTGCAAGAAAAGAATACCTTCTTAGGTCAAAGCACACCTCTTGTGATTGTAGGCTTCATCTGGATAGTTCCTACTGAAATTGAGTATAATAATACTCTAGGAAAACAGAAAAACTATATATCTCTATTTAACTTTTAAAAAATGGATCAACGAAACCTTTTGTGGTTAAAAAAACATTGGGGAAGCCTTCACACTATAATATTTGTATTATTACTCTTGATTAACATAAAAAACAAAAGCTACTTAAAATTCAGTATCACTTTTTAATAATGAAATGATTTATTACAATTGAAACTAAACATCAACACAACTAATTTAACTTTCACATTTTAAGACCATTCAATCATAATAACAGAGAGTTATTCCTTTTTACAATTGAAGTATGATATTCTGAAAGGTAAAGTAGCTTTCCACCCATCTATAGCATGTTCTACTAATAACAGTTAAACACCTAACAAAAATAATTAAATATTTAGCAACAGGGAAGAATTTGAATCATTCATTTATTAAAAACATATTAATATTATTCAACATGAAAATTGATCATAAAAAATTAAATACTTTAAATTTTTGGAAAGATTAAGAAATTACATTTTAGTGTTCATGTGTCTAGGGTTAGATAAAGCCATGAATGTGGGTTCATGTAGTCTTTTTAGTGTCTTAATTTTCTTTTTCTGTTGTGGTTGATACAATTTTTAATGATCATTTTCTAACATTTTGTGATTTAATTCTCTTCCTCCCTTCCACCTCTCCTCCCTCCCCAAGAAGACAGGCAATATGATATAGGTTGTAATGTGTTATACAATGCATATTTCCATGTTTGTCATTGGTGGAAGAAGATACCTATCACTTACACTAGAGAAAATTTGGGGGAGCAAATGAAGTGAAAAACTATATACTCCATTTTGCATTCAGACTCTATTTCCTCAATTGACAGATATCCCTTCAGTTTCCAGTTCTTTGCTACCACAAAAAGAACTGCTATACATATTTTTAAACAATAAGTCATTTCCCCTTATCCTTGACCTCTTTGGGATATTGCAGGGTCAAATGGTATGAATAGTACTAGGACCATTGGGGTGTGGTTCCCAATTGCTCTCCAGAATTGTTGTATTAATTCACAGTTCCACTGACAATATATTAGTGTTCCAATTTTCCACATTTTCTCCAACATTTATCATTTTCTTTTTTTTTTTTTGGCTTATTGGCCAGTCTGATATATGATACTTCAGAGTTGTTTTAATTTACATTTCTTTAATTAATAGTGATTTGGAGCTTTTTATTATATGACTAAGGATAGTTTTAATTTCTTCATCTGAGAATTGCCTGTTAATATCCTTTGACTATGTGCCAATTGGGAAATGTTTTGTATTCTTTTAAAATTGACTTCTTATGTAATTATATATGTAATGAGGCCTTTGCCAGAGACACTTGCTTAAAATTTTTCCCAGTTTGTTGTTTCTTTTCTAATCTTGGTTTTGTTTGCATTGGTTTTGTTTATGCAAACCCTTTTTAACTTAATGTAGTCAGTTGTTTCTTTTATATCTCATGCTCTTTATGTCTTATGTAGACATAAATTCTTCCTTTATGCATAGATTTGACAGGTAAACAATTCCATGCTCCTCTAATTTGTTAATTATATCACTCTTTATTTCTAAATCATGAAACAACTTTGATCTTACCTTAGTATATGGCATGACATGATGGTCTGTGCCTCATTTCTGCCATACTATTTTCTAGTTTTCCTAATAGTTTTTGTGGAATAGTTCTTCTGAAAACTTGTATCTTTTGGTTTCTCAAACATTAGGTTACTATTGTCATTTGCTACTACTTGATGAGTGCCAAATCTATTCCACTGATCCACCATTACTAATTTTCTTCTAAAAAAAAAAGCACCCACCAAAAAATTGTCAGAGATTTTGAAAAGGCAAATAAGACATCTATGTCTAAAGAACAATGACAAAAAGAGGAAACACTGGGAAAAGAAAAAGAGGGAAAATGAACAAAAGAAATTTGTAATCAAGCAGAGTAGTAGGAAGGAAGAGATGGGAAGCAGAGAAGAATAAGATTATCATAAGCAAAATAACAACATAAAACAAAGATTTAGTGTTGGCTTACATATGTGGGTATTTAACAAAAGGAAAAACCCAGCAACAATTAAAAACTTAAAGGAAAATAAATTAAATGTCTCAATAAAAAGGAAAAGGATAGAGAACTGAAGATATATACACACATTTGAAGAATATGTTGTATTCAAAATCACATTTAATATATCGACATAGATTAAAAATGAAGGGATGAAGTAAATCAGTTACACTTCATAATACTCTAAAAAACGGTAACACTTTTCATTTTAGATAAAACTCAATAATGCCATGATCAAGGAAAATCATTATGCTTAAAGACACCAAAGAAAGTGGGGGGGGACATTAAAAATATACAAACCAAGTGACATGACAATTAAATTTTAAAAGAAATTCTAGATGAATTGCAAAAAGATGAAACATTCATAATAAAAACTTTAATAGTTCTCTCTATGAGTTGGAAAAATCCAACTAAAAGAAAGAAATAAATAAAAATGTAGAGTCAAATAGCGCTGAAAAAATTAAGTTTTATTGACATTTTGGAGACTCTTGAATAGGAATATTTATGAAATGAATAATTCTCAACATCTTGTTTTATCCTTATTATTTTATATACTATATATATAAT
>NW_025377946.1:0-1653 GCF_016433145.1 Gracilinanus agilis
TATACATACATACATATAGCCAGTGTGTGGTACCAAATTATCCACTAACTCCACGAGTTTTAAGAAAACCATATTCTCTAGGTCTCTTAAAGGCAACTAGATGGAATAGTGGAATAATGTGGCACAGGAGTCAGAAAGATTTGCTTTGGAATTCTAACTCAGAGAATAGTCATGTGAGCCTTGGCCACACACTTAACCTCACAGTCTCAGTCTCCTCATCTGTGTAAAGGGGGAATAGTAATAGTACCCACCTTACAGGGTGGTTATGAGGATTAATATAAACTTTAATGTAAAACTATATATTGTTGTTGTTTTTAAGTCATTTAAGTCATGTCCAAATCTTCATGACCTCATTGGGGTTTTCTTGACAAAGATACTGGCATTTCATTCTGAAGCTCATTTTTAGATGATGGAACTGAGACAATTAAGTATAAGCCTAGGCTCATAGAGCTTAAGAGAGTCTGAGGCCAGATTTGAACTCTGATTTTCCTGATTCCAGACACAATATTCTATTCACTGCACCACCTAGCTACCCCCTAGGAACTATATAAATATTAGTCATTAGCATTAGAAGTAATCATTTTTAAAAATTAAAAGTTTATATTTAAAAATGGGTGGGTTTCTTTTAGAGGATGAAGTTATGGGTGTATCAACACATTTGATATATTTGTCAATTTGATGAACCGTTTTTCATTTTTCTTTGTATTTTTTGTTACAAGTAATGGCTTGCTGAGGAGGAAAAGGAGGAGAGATACATTTGTAAATGAAAGTGTTATAGAAACAAAAGGTTAAAATAAATGCAAAAGAAGGATGAGTCAAAGAATTAAGAACAAAATTTCAAAAAAAAATACATTTCCTCTCACAATTATCAGTTTCTTGACAATAACAGAGCCCCCTCAATTTTTTATTCATCCACCCAACCATACTAAGGAAACTTGCTATGTGAAGAGTGAACCTAATGACTTAAATCTTGAAGAAGTGGGGAAAAAATAGTCCAAGAAGTCATTATAACCATGTATTTCCCAGCTAGTACAAAACAAATGATTATTAGCGCGCACACACACACACACACACACACACACACAAAACCAGAGAAGCCCTTCATGCATCAAAACATTGAAGAAAAGTGCTTACTGGGGAACCATCAGACCATGTAAATCCCTCATCGGTATTTGCAATTGTTAATCCCAGCCAAAAGACATCATGGTAGTTTGAAGAACCTCTAAAAAGGGTATGAGAAATTAAAAACAACACATTATGTTATGTGAAATAAATCTGAAAATCTGCAAAAACTAGAAAGTTAAAAATTGCTTAAAAATTAAATTGGCGAGCCTACAAAATAAATTTACTTAACAAGAAAACCTGCGTATAGACCTTCATAAATTACAGCTATGTTAATGTGCACAGACATATTCAAAACAGCAGAAACTTTGTAAGAAAATATTCTAAATATATTCAGGATTTATAGTTTATAAAACCATTCAATAGTTTATTTAAGCACATATCTGAAAGGAATTTATAATTTAAATCTATTCTTGTGAACTTGTATAAGAGGCAGAGATATAACCATGATACTCAGTTAGGAGTTGTTATAGGGAACTTTTATATGTATTTATTATTATTCATATTATTATATTATACATACTTATATAA
>NW_025377947.1:0-1461 GCF_016433145.1 Gracilinanus agilis
CAAAGATATATCAGGAGATAATCTGCCTACCAGAGTTCTAAGGAAGAGAAGATTTGAGACTTGAGTCAACCTTGAGAACTCTTTCTTGTATTTACTTCCATTTTTCATTCCATAGGCATCTCTGCTCTCTTAACACCAGTGACTCTGGCCTCATAGATGCAGCTAGTTGGTACAGTGGATAAAACACTAGGTGGTACAGTGGGCCTGGAGTCAGGTAGAGCTGAGTTCCAATCCAGCTTCAGATACATAGCTGTGTGACCCTGGGTAATCCATTTAACCGCTGTCTGCCTAGGTTTCCTACCTGTAAAATGGGGATAATAGTAGCACCTACCTCCCAGGGTTGCTGTTAGGATCAAATGATATAATATTTGTAAAAGTAGTTAGCCCAGTGCCTGGCACATTATGGTTGCTATCCTGTGTACTCCAAGAGAACCAAAATGACATCATTATGTTGTAGTCAATGTACAGTGTGTCCAGCTGAGATTCAGAAGACTTTACCAAAGATTGGGGCACAAATAGCTCATGTGAACATTATGGATGGAGATATCTCTGAATGTGCACATTTCATGTTTCCTTTGAGCTACTCCAATTCCGCTTTGCTCATAGAGCACAGCACCTTCTTTGATGAAGGCATGCCATGCAGGATGGTCTTATAGTTAGGGTGTCCCATGTCTCACAGTCATACTAAAGTTTTTCAGAGAGACCTTGAGAGTGTCTTTGTATCATTTCTTCTGACCTCCTTGAGAGTGTTTGCCTTGTGTGTGTTCTCTGGAAAAAAGTCTTGTAAGCAAACAGACTTTTGGCATTTGAACAATGTGGCTAGCTCATTGGAGTTGTGCTTTCTGAAGGAGAGGATCTTAAATGCTTCATGACCAGAATGGAACTTGTGTTCTTCCCTAAACCCTCCTTTTCTCTACTCTTTTCTATTTCTGCCAAGGGGACTTCTGTTTGTTTTTTTTTTTAAACCTGTACCTTCTACTTAGAATCAATACTAAGTCTTGGTTCTAAGACAGAAAACCAGTGAGGGCTTGGCAAGAGGGATTAAGAGACTTGTCCAGGGTCACATAGCTAAGAAGCATCTGAGATAGTTCAGATTATTACCCAGGATTTCCTATCTCTAGATCTGACTCTATCTATTGAGTAACCTGGGTGCCCTCTATTCTTTCAGTCTATTTTTTCAGTCATTCTGTTTTGTTTTTTATTTAAATTTATTGATTTGTTGGTTACAGTAAATTACCCAGTTAACTCTCTCCCTCCATCAGAGAAGACTTCATTTGACAAAAAGATATATATATATATAATATAGATATATGTATACATAGATGTAGATAGATAGATAGATAGATAGATAGATAGAACTATGTCTTATTTCTATTTATCACTTTCTTCCCTGGAGGTAGATGTAACACAGGTCATTCTTCAAACAATATTTTTGTTGCTGTATATAATATTCTCCTGGTT
>NW_025377948.1:0-3648 GCF_016433145.1 Gracilinanus agilis
AAAAAAAAAAGAAGCAACAAACTTAACAAAGTTAAGAAGCAAAAAAAGTTAAGAAACAACTACTAACTAATAGTAGTAGATTATCATGTAGTAATAGTTATCACAGCAGAGAAATATTTAATAAGCTTACCCATTCCCCAGAATTTCTAAGGCAATACAATGACATTATCTTCCCTTCTTCCTGAACACAGGTGAACACAGAATTACCTTGAAGCCAGGGGGAGAGAGAGAAAGTGTTTTGGAGGGGTGGAAGACCTGGTTTGAAACTCTTCCAATTTGCCTCTTCCTAACAGAGTGACCCTGGGGGAGATGCTTAAGCAATTGAAGCCTATTATTTTTTCTCTTTAAATTGAGAAGCTTAGATTAGGTGATCACTAAGGTCCTTTCCAGCTCTAAAATACTAGAATCCTGTTTCTGGGCTGTTTCCTTAGAGGCATCTTACAAAAGACAGAAGAGGGTGGTAGGGGGTCCGGAGGAAAAATAAGGCTCCCAAGGAAACAGGAAACATGATGTGTTGTGGGATTCTATTTCTCATGCGCGAAGCACATTTTCTCCAACCTATCATTTCTGAAATCAATGATTCACAATAATTTAACGTGAATGAATCCCAGACTTGGGCTGGGCCTGTGTAATTTGGAATTGAAAATGACTGACGAGTTGACAGAAAAATTCTGCCAATAAATTATATACATCCTATGAGAACAGCCCTGTACCTTAAAATATCCTCAGCTATTCTGGAGAAACTGGTACTGGCTAGGAAAAGGCGGGGGAGTAGGGGAAAGCAATCCTAAACAAAATTATATCTATACTCTGCAGGCTGCAGTTAAAATTAATTTGCTTTTAGATCAAAGTCTAACATACCAATGAAACATCTAGCCAATTTAGTCAGTTCAGTGAGTTCAGTCAGAATGCATTATTGAAGCTGTGTAGATAAATCAAATAGATGATTGACTGAATTCTGACTAAATTGGCTGGATTTGTGGGTGGGATCTTATAAAAGGAGCCTTTGTCAATTTCATTTGTCAGATCTATATAGCTGGCATAGAAATCTGGTAATAGAAAGAGTTGGGGGGGGGTTAGCAATGAAAGGATTCAAGTTCTAGGTTTAAAATTAGGCCATCCCAGAAGAGGAGAGGACCTCAGAATTCATCCAGGACAACCCCCTTAATTTAAAAGGGAAAGAACTGAGACCTGGAAAAATGTGGCAAAGATGGGACTAAGCTAGCTAGCTCCTCTATAGGGCTCAGTCTAGCTGGGACTCCATTTCTCTATCTGCAAAAAAAAAGAAAAAGGAAGAAAGACACATCTATGCCCCACTCTCTATCTTACAGTGGGGAAATAGCCATTGTTACAGTCCTACCAAGATAGTGAATACATGCTTTCCTTTTATAAGGATTAATTAGAATGCCAAGGACTAGGAAGTTCTTGTATTTCACTTCCTTGATTAACTGAATTTTCATTTCTGCATGTTTCCCCCCCCCCCATAGGCTCATAGAATTTAAAAATCATCTAGTCTAGCCTTTTCATTATGCAGAATGAGGAAGATATACTTAGAGAGGGGAAATGATTTGCTCAGAGTTTGGATTCAAATCACAGTCTCTATCTTCAAATCCATTGCTCTTTCTTTCCTTGTATTTTTTTTCCAGTCATTTTTCAGTTGACCCCATTTGGAGTTTTCTGGGCAAATATACTGGAATGGTTTGACATTTTTTTTCTCCAGCTCATTTTAACTTTAAGGAAACTGAGGCAAACAGGGTTAAATGACTTACCCAGGGTCCCATAGCTAAGCTCTGAGGTCAGATTTGAACCCTCAAACCTTGGCACAAAGTAAGTGCTTGTCACTTGGCGGCTGTTTTCATCACACCTCCCTGTCCTTGATACTGAAAGTTATTTCCATTGGCCGAGACCAGAGTATTGCCATAGGTCCAACATTAAGTCCGTTAAATAAGTTTAAATCTAACTGCTGACTAACACTCTTATTCTTGGACCCCCAGAGCTCTCAGTCTGGACGTTGGTCCTCCCTGACCAGGCCTACGGATGGAAGAGGTGGAGGAGATTTCAATTGAGGTTTTTTCTAATTGGAAAACATCCCCCCTGGAAGTTGTTTTATGATCAAGGAGAAAGACTGGCTTCTCCTTGTCACCTGGGATAGGGATAGGTGGGGAATTCACATCAATTTCTTTGGGAGGAAAAGTTTAAAGAATAGAATCAGGTTGCAAAGGAAATCTAGGTGCTGAAAGTCGGCGTCCAAGTGAGGACCCAGACGAGGAGGCTGCTGCACAGCTATCCCTCCTTCTGTGACATAGCATTGCCAGTTCAGGTCTGTAAAACCTAAATAATTGGTTTAACCCGATCCCCTTTCACTACCTTGTGGGAAAACTCCTGTAAGCTCATTGTAAACATAATTATGCCATGTGGGGCTTTCATTAATCTAGTAAAAACCACAGCCTGACATACACTGGGCACGATTTACATTCCTCCCCCTTCTTTTCAGCACCAGCTTATCCTTACACTTGCTATGGGAGGTGACTGTTTAATTTGTACAGTGTGAGATTGGGGGAAAGAGAAAACAGCCAAATCGACTTCTTTGCCATTTAAAAAGTAACAGGGCCATCCTCTGATTCAAGCAAGGGATCTGGTGAGGTTCTGACCAATGAACAAAAGCAGCTGCTAATACTCTGATTCTCACTGCCAACAGGACAGAGGCTACCACTTTTGCCACTGCCTTCCACAATTGCTGCTGTTGCTGGTATTGCTACTACAAGTACAAACACCACAACTACCAGCTCTATTATAAGGAAGTTTTAGGCTTAGGCATGAAGAAAACCTCCTAATAAATGTTGTTCAGTCATTCCAGACTCTTTGCACCCCATTTGGGGTTTTCTTGGCAAAGATCCTTAAGTGGTTTGCCATTTCCTTCTCCAAATCATTTTCCATATGAGGAAACTGAGGCAAATGGGGTTCAATGACTTGCTCAAGGCCACATAGCTAGTTTGCCATTTCTTTCTCCAGCTCATCTTACAGCTGAGGAAACTGAGGCAAACAGAGTGAAGTGACTTGCTCAAAGCTCCACAGCTAGTTTGCTTTTTCTTTCTCCAGCTCATCTTACATCTGAGGAAACTGAGGCAGAGTGAAGTGACTTGCTCAAGCCCTCCTCAGCTAGTTTGCTTTTTCTTCTTCCAGCTCATCTTACCACTGAAGAAACTGAGGCAAATAGGGTGAAGTGACTTGCTCAGGGTCACACAGCTAGCTTGTCATTTCCTTCTCCAGCTCATTTTCCAGATGAGGAAAATGAGGCAAACAGGGTTCAGTGACTTGCTCTGGGTCACACAGCTCATTTGCATGTGAGGCCACCTTTGAACTCAGGAAGATGAGTCTTTCTGATTCTAGGTTCAGTACTCTAGCTACAGCACTATTTAACTGCCCTCCTAATGGACAGAGCTGTTCAAAAATGCAGTAAGCTGGCTAGAGAGATGAGTGAGTTCCCTTCGAACAAAGGCTCCCTTGTTGGGTGTGATGGAGATGGGACCCCTGTTTATGTTTGGATAGGACCAGAAGGTCTCTGGGGGCCCTTGCAGATCTGAAATTCAGTGATTCTGCAACTCACTCTCTCTCTCTCTCTCTCTCTCTCTCTCTCTCTCTCTCTCT
>NW_025377949.1:0-1257 GCF_016433145.1 Gracilinanus agilis
CCATTTTATCAAATTACCATACTTTCCCTGAATGAATAAAGTCAGTTTTGATGGGTAGGTGATTCTTGGCTGCAAACCCAGTTCCTTTGCCTTCTGGAATATTATATTCTAAGCCTTCTGGTCCTTCATTGTGGAAGCTGCCTGATCCTGTGCAATCCTGACTGGGACTCCAGGATATTTGAATTGTTTCTTTCTGGCTATTTTACCATATTTTCTCCTTGGCCTGGGTGCTCTTGAACTTGATTACAATATTCCTGGGAATTGTCATTTGGGGATTTATTGTAGGAGATGATCTGTGGATTCTTTCAAATTCTATTTTACCTTCTGGTTCAAGAATATCAGGATAGTTTTCTTGTATAATTTTTGTAATATTATGTCTAGCCTTTTTTATCATGACTTACACATAGTCCAATAATATTTAAATTGTCTCTCCTAGATCTTTTTGGAAGGTCAGTTGTTTTTTCATTTAGATATTTCATATTTTCTTCTATTTTTTCATTCCTTTGATTTTGTTTTATTGTTTTATTTTTTATTTCTCATGAAGTCATTAGCTTCTTTTTACCCAATTCTAATTTTTAAGGAATGATTTTTTTCCATGACCTTTTGGTCCATTCTAATTTTCCTGGGACTCTTTTTGTCTTTGGATTTTTTTGCCTCTTTTCCCAGGTGACCAATTTTGCTCTTAAAGCTTATTTTCTTTTTGCATTATTTTCATTTCCTTTTCCCAATGTAATTAAACACATATACCCCCAAAAGTAGAGAGAAACAAGTTCTTATGGAGGCTAAAGAGTGAGCTTTGGAATCATATTCAAACTTGGCCACAGACAGGTACTGGTGAGGTGCTTCTGGTCAAGTCAGAACCATTCATTACCTGCAAGGTCAATTTCCCCACAATAAAAGCAGTTATGTGTCTGCGTTAGTAGATGGAGTTCTCTTATTCAGTGTAACTTCCACTAACAAAATCAAGGTTTGGACAGAAAAAAAGGTCTTGAATACACCAAAATTTTTTTTCAAAAAAAAAAAAAAGAACTAGAAAGTGGGTGGCAGAGTAAATTTTGGTAGTAATGCTTTGCCCAATTTATTCCTAAATTTCTATAATTTCTTTTTATATGCTATACTTTTATCTTTTTGATGAATTTCCTTTTTATTTTATTAAATCATGTTTTTTTCCCTTGGCATTGTATTTTTTATTAATTTCTTTAATTGAATTTGATTAATTACTGCCTCTTGGTTTATTTTTTGCTTATTCATTAATTT
>NW_025377950.1:0-1357 GCF_016433145.1 Gracilinanus agilis
TTTTTTTTACCATATTGTTTTGATGATTGCTGCTTTATAGTATAGTTAAATATCTGGTACTGCTAGGCCAACTTCCTTCATGTTTTTTTTTTCATTATTTCCCTTGATATTCTTGATCTTTTGTTCTTTCAAAAGAACTTTGTTATAGTTTTTTCTAAGTTGAAGTGACATGCCCAGGATCACATAGCTAGAATGTCTATTGAATGGGACTCAAACTCTAAGGGTTTCCAATGTCATCCTGTGCTTTCTACTATATTAAACTGCTTTTTATGTGAAATTCATTGTTTGCTTCTGTTTCTCATCTTATCCTATATCTCATGCCTTTTTTGTACTTCTACAGCACAGTGCTAAGAACATTATACAAACTCATTTGTATACATAAATGATATCTATATGTGTGTATTCACATGCATATGTATATTTACATATAAATATATATATACATAGCTAATACTACTAATAGCTAATACAAGGTTTGCAAAAATAGTATAAATATTATCTCATTTTATGCTCATAATAACCCTGGGAGGTAGGTGTTATTATTATTCTCATTTTACAGATGGAGAAACTGAGATAAAGAGGTTAAATTACTTAACCAGAGTCGCAAACCTAGCAAATGACTGCAGTGTCTGAAGTAAAAATTTGAATTCAGATCTTCTTGACTACAGACCCAGTGCTTTATCTTTATACTTCCTTTATCTATTTTGTGCCATCTGGCTACACAGAGAGAGAGACAGACATACAGAGAAAGAAAGGCAGACAGACAGAGAAAGAGAGAAAGACAGAGAGACTGGATTTACCTAGGCTAGAGACTTGAAGGTTGAGGGGGAACTTGATATTATCTTTTAAGTTGAGGAAAATAACTAGTACTACTTTATTATTTTAATACAATTCAAGGGAACTGGAAACAGGAGAAATTTGGTTCAAATATAATGAGAAATTTCCTTACCATAAGAGTTATGAGGTATGCAAGTTTCTTTTCAAAGGAGGGCATAAATTCACTTTCTCTGACGGTACTTGTGAATAAGACAAGGCCACATCTATGGAGTACTTTCAATGTAATCATGTCAGGATGCAGGAGGATGACTTAGACAACTCTTTGACCCTTTGAGTCTGTATTTTATGAGACTCTATGGGGAGGGTAATCATACCACTTCAAGTAGATCCACAGTGGGGCCTCTCTAAATCAATTAACCAACTCCATAGAGAAAAGTGCCTCACCCAGCTGTGCAGTTCAGACACCTCTGGACGAAGCTCATAGCCCTTCTAAGTATTTAAGGATCTTGCCAAGAAGTTTTTGAAAGGGCATATTAGGTAAGCTAAGCTTGATGAGTCCATTTGGAACTTGGCCAAGATA
>NW_025377951.1:0-1303 GCF_016433145.1 Gracilinanus agilis
ATGCTGCGCCCTGTTGTGGGGTTCCTTCGTTCCTCTGGACTCGTTTTTATTTCCCCTTGAGGGGTCCTGTGTGGTTCGGTCAGGAGAGATCGAGCAGCTGCTCCTTACTCTGCCGCCATCTTAACCGGAAGTCTCTCAGGGATTGTTTTAATTTGCATTTCTCTAATCAGGGATTTAGAGCATTTTTTATGTCATATATAGCCTTGATTTCATTATCTGCAAACTACCTATTTACATCCATTGACCATTTATCAATTGGAGAATATCTTGCATTTTTATAAATTTGATTCAGTTCTCTATATATTTGAGAAATGAGACTTTTGTCAAAAACATTTGCTATAAAGAATTTTTCTTAATTTATTTGCCTTTTGGTTGCATTGATTTTGTTTGTGCAAAAACCCTTTTCATTTAAGATAATAATTTATATTTTACATCATGTAATGTGCTCTATGTCATGTTTAGATATAAATTCTTTCCTTATCAACAAGTATGACATAAATTATTTTGTGTCCTATTTTGTTTATGGTATTACTCTATTTCTAAATCATATATTAATTTTGACTTTACCTTAGTATATGGCATGAGACTTTGGTCTATGCCTAGTTTCTGCCATACTGTTTTCTAGTTTTGCAATTTTTATCAAATAGTGAGTTCTTCCAAAGACTTGGGTCTTTGGGTTTGTCAGACTAGGTTAGTATGGCTATTTACCACTGAGGATTGAGTGCCTAATCTATTCTATTGGTATACCACTCTATTTATTAGCCAGTACCAGATTGTTTTGATGATTGCCACTTCGTAATACAATTTGAGGTCTTGTATAAAGTTAAACCACCTTCCTTCATTTTTTTCCCATTAATTCCCTTTATATTCTAGGTCTTTTGTTTTTCTGGATGACTTTTGTGATTATTTTTTTAAAATCATTTATTAATATTCATTTTTAACATGGTTACATGATTCATGCTCCTACTTTCCCCTTCACCCCCCGCTGTCCCCCCACCCATAGCCAACGCATATTTGCACTGGTTTTGTCATGTGTCCTTGATCAAGTCCTATTTCCAAATTGTTGATATTTGCATTGGTATGGTAGTTTTGAGTCGACATCTCCAATCATGTCCTCCTCAGCCCCTGCGTTCAAGCATTTGTTTTTCTTATATGTTTCCTCTCCTGTAGTTCTTACTCTGAATGTGGGTAGCGTTCTTTACCATAAATCCCTCAGAGCTGTCCTGTGTCATTGCTTTCTGCTGGTACAGAAGTCCATTGCATTCGAATTTTACCATAGTATATCAGTCTCTGTGTACAGTGT
>NW_025377952.1:0-1377 GCF_016433145.1 Gracilinanus agilis
TATACTATGTTGGCTCACTATTTTCTTATTTAAATTTGAAGTACACTAAAATTCTTAAATAATTTTCATAGGAACTATTATGTAGTTTTTTGATCCCTGTTTTGAACTCATGATTATGCTGTGCTAAGCTCTGGGAAAACAGAAAGGGGCAAAAACCAGCACTTGTCCTTAAGGATCATGCACTCAGATGGAACTCATTTGTTATATGAGTTCTCTAACCCTGAGGCCCCCATATTTATAGAATATGTGACAGGTTTGGGGGAAATGTTTATGCCAATTGTTTATACTATATCTCCTTAGTAAATACCTTCTAACAACTAATTAAGTCTGATTGACTATTTGATATCAACTAACAAGCACACTGGTAGGAGGAATTCATCAGCTATAGTTTTAAAAAATGTCACCAAACTCTTTCAATATACCAAGTAAGACCTGAGGAAATTCAATAACCATGGTTAGGGGATCCAACGTGTCAGTAGAAATGGGAGCTGAGAGGATAAGTCAAAAGCTTATGCTATATTTATAAATAAACTTGAAGAAAATTAAAATGTCATGCTTAACAAATTTTCAAATAATAACAAATTGAGAGGAATAGAGAACAAATTAAATAACATATTCTGGATCCCCCAAAAGCTTGACAGCCTAGAATGAGTCTAATAAGATAAAATAATTTAATGAGGTTCAAAAAAAATCAGTATAACTATGAGTTCAAAACAGGGATCAAATAACTACATAATAGTTCCAATGAAAATTATTTAAGAATTTTAGTGTATTTCAAACTTAAATAAGTTAATAGTGAGCCAATTTTAAAAAACTGTGATCTTGGTTTGGATTATTAAAAAAATCTTGCTATGATCTGAACATAGGAGAAAATAAGCATGTCATACTCTTTGTTGTTAGACAAAAATAGAATATAGTCATTTAGAGGAGAGATGATTTATGTAATTGACAATCTGGAAAATATTCAGAGGAGAGGCCTCAAATAGTAGGGAAAATGAAGTGGAGAATTTTCTAAAAGTTTCACCGAATGACCTGAATATGGTGTGACCCTGCCCTAAACCTCCATTTAAGGGAATGCCTCGGACAACCATGCTTATTTCTCTCTCGGTCTAGACATGACTCAGGTTTCAGTTTGATGTGCCAAAAAATAATAATAATAATAATACTCCTTGCCAATTAGAGAAAACTAAAAGTAAAAAATATTACATCACATTCAGGAAGGTATCTAGGTAGTACAGAGGCTAGTGTTGCTCTTGTGAAGATCTGAATTCAAATCCCACATCAAACATATAGCTTCATGATCCTGAGAAAGTTATTTAAGTTACTTAGATGCTTTGCCTCAATTTCCTCAACAGTAAAATGTGGATAACAATAATG
>NW_025377953.1:0-3645 GCF_016433145.1 Gracilinanus agilis
ATATATATACATTATATATAAAAAATAGAAGGATATATATAAAAGATATTAGGGTTTAAAAAAAAGAAGTTGAAAGTACACATGTATGGGACATTTTATATATTTTAGGGGTTTTTTAATGCACTGGTCAGTTTTCTGATAGTTCATCTTCTTTCTCACTCTAAATAATCTTTTTATAGAGACTTCTTTTGGAGGGATAGAGAAAGGCAAATAGGTAGGAGTGCTATAATGCTCAAATGTGATAGAGGATGTAAGGAATTTTGAAAACTTTTAAGTCACATATATACACACATAAAAAGTTTTAAAAATATTTTTCAGGTGGTAGCTGGGTTGCTCAGTGGGTTGAGAATCAGGATCAGAGATAGGAGGTCTTGGGTTCAAATCTGGCCTCAGGCACATCCTAGCTGTGTGACCCTGGACAAGTCACTTAACTCCCATTGCCTTAGCCCTTACCACTCTTCTGCCTTAGAACTAATACACAGTATTTATTGATTATAAGATGTAAGGTAAGGGTTTTTTAAATATATATTTTTCAGTTATTGTTATCGTTATTAGCTTATAGTCATCAGGCTTTCAGGCTAGTGTTGACTCATTCCTTCATTTCTTCATTCACTCTCATTGAGTCTAAGCTATGTTTTTAGAGCAGTTTAGGAGAGTGATGGTAAATGTTTAACAACCAGGATCTTCAGAGGAAAAAAGTATATGCACATACACTTTTAAGTTTAATCTTCATTATAAATACTTTCCTAATTCTAGACAATCAACAAAACAATAAATCAAGCTCTGACTTCTAGTGATTTCCAAATTCTGAAATGTACATGCTCATGCTGAAAATTTAACACTTGAATCTCTCACAATCTGGTTAGAGCTAGTTCTAACACATCAATGGATAGAGGCAGAAATTTAACTAATGTAAAGGCAAAAAGTACAACATTTATTTTAATATATAATTTAAATGAATAAACAAAAATACTGGAAGATTTATCCAATTCCAGATACTTTTGTTGTTGTTTTTCTTAGCTTTGCTAAGCAGGGTCTGTGTCAAAGAAAGTCTCCATGGGTTCACTTTTCTGTTTTTTCACTTCACTGTTTTGTGAGCCAACACTATTTATAATCATCCTCTTCCATAATGTTTTGTGAATCAGATTGTATTCTAAATTGGTAATGTTCTTGGCTGTGTTGTTTCTTGACGTGGCAAAGAGCTTGAGTGTTTGCTGGTTATAAAGAAGTTTCTTGGTTCTTTTGGCTTCATCATTATGATAAAGGCATTGATTAAACCTCTTAGAAATGGTGATTGTCAAAGTGAATATCTTCAGTTTTCATTTTTCAGAATTGGCAGTTTATTTAAGCAAGTGTCATGAGAATTGTTGTAATCATGCACAATATCTTTTTCTGTCATCTTCCATTCTAATCCTGATATGGACAATGACATGTACAAGCTGAAGAAAGAATCTTAAAAAATTCATGAGGGCTTGACTTATGAAATGAACCCACGCTTTTAATATTATCAGACAAAGACTTCAAAACAGGAAAAACAGTGATTTAAAATATTCTAGTCTGACACTCCACTTAGTCTCTCCTATATCAGTGTCCTTATGTAATACCAATTAATTGCTTCTTGAGTTGCATAGTCTATATTTTGGTGAATTTGCTACTAATTTACCTAAAAAATTAAATTCTGTCAAATAATTTCAAACTAGCTTCAGTTCTCTTTATTCTCTAGAGGTGAAATTACCTTCTAATATGAACAGTATATCTATCAACTTCCAGGAAAGGGAAAGGCATATGCTATTTGTGCTTAATCTTGGCTACAACCCTCCAAAAATCCATTAAAATATTTTAACAGTTACAAAAACCTTTAAAAATATAATCTGAAAATCTACAGTAAAGATACTAAATTTTAATTACAAATTTAGTCTCCAATTATTTATAATTCCATAAATTTATTCAAACCATGAAAAAGATTTCCTTTCTTCTCTTGTTTGCCTTTATCCCTGTAATCTCAACCTGGCCAGTGTTTTGAAGGCAGAGAGAAAGAATCTCAAAGTTTTCCTCTTTATCTCCTATCAAAAGTCAATGAGAGTGTCTCAATCTCCAACACTCCTCCCCTATCAACTGTGCTGAAAGCTGCCATAAGAATCCTACTGACTCACATCTCAGGGCAAAGGC
This sequence comes from Gracilinanus agilis, assembly GCF_016433145.1. Lineage (NCBI taxonomy): Eukaryota > Metazoa > Chordata > Mammalia > Didelphimorphia > Didelphidae > Gracilinanus > Gracilinanus agilis. The sequence goes on from NW_025377953.1 coordinate 2,170, forward strand.
TACAACCATGACAGAATACCTTGATAACAGGGTGGGAAGCACAGCTCCCTTTAGCCTCCACACCTTCACCTACACCATTAGCTTCTGCTGCCAGCTGGGGAAGATCTGACCTCAGGGCTTAATAATATTCCATCAGCTTAATCTAGTCAATCAGAAGAGAAGAGAAGCCCCTTCAGTATAGAATAGCCCAAACCCACAGATCCAGCAAGTAATCAGAGGAGCAAGATTACAGCCAATGACAGGGGGGAAAGAAAGAAAAAATATGAGTAAATAACAGAAAAAGAAAAAAGAAATTATAGTCAACAGCTTCTATCCAGGAAATAAATAAAGAGCAAATGGAACAGAAGAGCACCAAAGAACACCAAGAAAAAATGTAGAAACTCCAGCGAATTGGACTCAGACTTTATAAGAACTCAAAACATAATCCAATAAACAATTAAGAGAGGCCAAAGACAATTGGGAAAAGAACTTAAAAAGTAAAATAAGTCATCTGGAAACAGAGCCACATGAACTAAAATAAGAAAATAGTGTCTTGAAAGCCAGAATTGACCAGCTTGAAAATGAGGCAAAGAAAGTGAAAGGTGAGGCAGCTGGGTAGCTCAGTGGATTGAGAGTCAGGCCTAGAGACGGGAGGTCCTAGGTTCAAATTTGACCTCAGACACTTCCCAATTGTGTGACCCTGGGCAAGTCACTTGACCCCCATTGCCCACCCTTACCACTCTTCCACATAGGATCCAATACCCAGAAGCTAAGGGTTAAAAAAAAAAGTGAAAGGTGACCTACAAAGAAAAACAGAGTAGAAGGAGAAGTTTGCCCAAAAAGCCAGGGATGAAATTCAGCCTTTAGAAAGAAATTAGAATCCAACACCTAGAAGCAAATGACTTCACAAAGCAGCAAGAGTCTATAAAACAAAATCAAAAGAATGAAAAAATTGAGGAAAATATGAAACACTTCATTGATGAAACTAAAGACATGGAAAATAGATCCAGAAGAGACAATTTATGAATTATTGGACTACCAGAAAATCATGACAAAAGAAAAAGCCTGCACATCATTCTACAGAAAACTATCCAAGAAAACCTTCTGCATTTACTCCCTAATTGACAATGCTCAGGAATGTTATAGCCAAATTCAAGAACTACCAGACCAAGGAAAAGATACTACAAACATCTAAGAAGAAACCATTCAGATGTCATAGAACCACAGTTAGGATAACACATGACCTGGCTGCATCCACACTGAAGGACTAGAAGGCATGGAATATGGTATCCTAGAAAGCAAGGGAACTGGGTCTACAACCAAGAATCAACTACCCAGCAAAATTGACTATATACTTGAAGAGGAAAGTATGGTCATTTAATAGAATAAAAGACTTCCAAGCATTCATAAAGAAAAGACCTGAAAAACAGAAAATTTGATGCCCAAACACAGAACTGAAGAAAATCACCAAAAGGTAATTAAGAAAGGGGAAAAAAA
>NW_025377954.1:0-1192 GCF_016433145.1 Gracilinanus agilis
TAGATTTTTTTAAACATCACGATGCAAGTGGCTATCTATAAGAACATGTGAATCCTATTTAATAATGGGTTTGTTTGCTAGTGTCAATAACAACTATTTAGAATTTTGGGAGTTTGGTACTTTATTTGAATGTACATTATCTACTATATTATTGTTTTTAGAAATCTGTTATCATGTAAAAATAATTTGTATTCACAGTAGTTCATGGCCAAGTTTAAAAAGAAAATTGGATCTCATTTTGTGGGTAAGAAACCTTTCACTGATTCTAAGTTATACATTTTTTTTTATTTTTAAAACATTTTATTTTTCCCCTTGTATGTGCAATACAATTTTGAATTTTCTTTTTTCTCTCATTTTTTTCACTTGAACACATTATCAATATTAATCTTTTTTAAAATTTGCAGTAATATAAGTTTAAAGTTCATCTGTTCTAATATTAATGCATATCCAAAAGGCTTTAAACTATAGAATAATCCCATTGATTGTTTAAATCATTATGAGACTTTGCTTAATGATTCTGTCTGATTCCAGAAGAGTATTTAAAAAGAGTCACTGCACAGTACTAAAGAAGAACAAAGCTAACTTGCATAATGCAAATCAAGCACAAGGTCAAAGAGACCTACAAATCTCAGTGAGATTGATGTAATTTTGAGCCAAGGCAAGAGGACTTGAACTTGTTTGAGGTTTGAAGTTGTGGTGTTTAACATATGTAAAGATACAGGACTTCCTCTGAACCATATTATATCCAAGCACCTCATCCTGGCTACCGTTCTGGTTCCTATAATCTAGTCCTTTTTCTGTCTTTTATAAGTGGGGCAAACTTTCTGTAGTCCTGGCTACTGATTGGGTAAGTGCATAATTACTTAAATCATTTTAATTGGGCCCTGAGTCAAGGACCTATTATATTTTTAATTTTCCTTTACTTTAGAATTTTTAGACATAAGTCTTTAATATTTCATATTTTATCCACAAGTTATTTTTTCTCTTTTATGTGGATTTTTTATGTTTTTTTTTTAAATTTCTTTTGCAATTGATTCATTTACCTTATAATTCAGCCATGTATCCCTGAGTGATTCTTTTGTTATTATCCACCTGAGTTGGGGGGGGTCTTTGTTATTGTTGTGAACTTTGATTTGAATTTGAGTAATTTTAGGATAAGGAACTTCCTACCTCCTAGAATCCAGACAATGAA
>NW_025377955.1:0-2458 GCF_016433145.1 Gracilinanus agilis
GGAAGGAAGGAAGGAAGGAAGGAAGGAAGGAAGGAAGAAAAAAGAAAAAGAAAGAGAAACAGAGAAAGGAAGGAAGAGAGAAAGGAAGGAAGGAAGAAAGAAAAAAGAAAGAGAAAAGGAAACAGAGAAAGGAAGGAAGAGAGAAAGGAAGGAAGAGAGAAAGGAAGGAAGAGAGAAAGGAAGAAAGAGAAATTGTCCCTACCCATTTTTTTTTGCTATTCAGAGAGTTTTTCCTTTTATTTGTTAAGTTTGTGATTGTCAAAATAAAGTGTTTATTGGTTTAACACAAAGTAAAACAATACATTCAGGATTTCAAACTTAAAGGCTATTAACTTATTTGGCAAGTAATTATTTACACACTTTATCTCTAGACAAAAGAACAGAAAAGAATTGAATTATTCTGTGCATTCAAGTCATTGATGTGTGTATTAATGCATGCCAACCCAATCTTCCCAACAATGGACTAATGATTTTATTGGCTTATGTATAGAAACTATTTCCATGAAAACAGTTTGTAAAGTTTGATCCTTTAATATTTGTTATGGATCATGCATACTTAAGTACAACTCCTCCTTCATTCATCACAAAGATATTAGTCCATCCAAATTCTGTAGGAATTCCTTACTGTCTTTTGACATTGAGAATAATAAGGCATTTAGACTGTCCTCTGGTCATCTCTCAACCTTATCATATGATCAGACCATGTTTTTTTTTTCCTATCCTAAAATTCCTGCCAGACAATGTTTACTCCTTTTATTGCTCTTTGTTTATATTTTAGGTCCTGCTCCCTAACTTGCCATTATGCATGTCAAGGAAAAATGAGATAATTAAAAACTTAGATATGACATAGAATTTGGAGATCTTTTGGTCCATTCAATTTTTTTCCAAAGATTTATTAATATTCATTTTTAACATGGTTACATGATTCATGCTCCTCCTTTCCCCTTCGCCCCCCGCACTCCCCCCACCCATGGCCGATGCACATATCCACTAGTTTTGTCATGTGTCCTTGATCAAGACCAATTTCCAAATTGTTGGTAGTTGCATTGGTGTGGTAGTTTTGAGTCCACACCCTCAATCATGTCCACCACGACCCATGAGTTCAAGCAGTTGTTTTTCTTATATGTTTTCTCTCCTGCAGTCCTTCCTCTGAATGTGGGTAGCATTCTTTACCATAAATCCCTCAGAATTGTCCTGGGTCATTGTATTGCTGCTGATACAGAGGTCCATTACATTCAATTTTACCACAGTATATCAGTCTCTGTGTACAATGTTCTTCTGGCTCTGCTCCTTTCGCTCTGCATCTGTTCCCAGAGGTCTCTCCAGTTCGCCTGGAACTCCTCCAGTTTATTATTCCTTTTAGCACAATAGTATTCCATCACCCGCATATACCACAGTTTGTTCAGCCATTCCCCAATTGAAGGACATGCCCTCCTTTTCCAATTTGTTGCCACCACAAAAAGCACAGCTATAAATATTTTCATACAAGTCTGTTTATCTATGATCTCTTTGGGGTACAAACCCAGCAATGGTATGGCTGGATCAAAGGGCAGACAGTCTTTTATAGCCCTTTGAGCATGATTCCAAATTGCCAGCCAGAATGGCTGGATCAGTTCACAGCTCCACCAGCATGCATTAATGTCCCAATTCTGCCACATCCCCTCCAACATTCATTACTCTACCCTTCTTTCATTTTAGCCAATCTGCTAGGTGTGAGGTGATACCTCAGAGTTGTTTTTGATTTGCATTTCTCTAATTATTAGAGATTTGGAACACTTTCTCATGTGCTTATTGATACTTTTGATTTCTTTACCTGAAAATTGCCTATTCATGTCTCTTGCCCATTTATCAATTGGGGAATGGCTTGATTTTTTATACAATTGCTTTAACTCTTTGTATATTTGAGTAATTAGACCCCTATCAGAGTTTTTCGTTACAAAGATATTTTCCCAATTTGTTGTTTCCCTTCTGATTTTGACTACATTGTTTTTGTTTGTACAAAAACTTTTTAGTTTAATATAATCAAAACCATTTAATTTACATTTTGTAATTTTCTCTAACTCTTACTTGGTTTTAAAGTCTTTCCTTTCCCACAGATCTGACAAGTAAACTATTCTGTGTTCACCTAACTTGTTTATAGTTTCCCTCTTTATATTCAAGTCGTTCACCCATTCTGAATTTATCTTGGTGTAGGGTGTGAGATGTTGATCTAGACCTAATCTCTCCCATATTGTTTTCCAAATTTCCCAGCAGTTTTTGTCAAATAGTGGATTCATGTCCCAAAAGTTTGGCTCTTTAGGTTTATCATACACTGTCTTGCTGATGTCATTACCCCCTAGTCTATTCCATTGATCCTCCTCTCTATCTCTTAGCCAGTACCATATTGTTTTGATGACTGCTGCTTTATAGTATAGTTTAATATCTGGTACTGCTAGGCCCCCTTCCTTCACATTTTTTT
>NW_025377956.1:0-1150 GCF_016433145.1 Gracilinanus agilis
AAAACTTTAAGTGCTATAAAAATCTGTTAATATTCTCCTAAAAGATGAGGGCATTTACAAGTAAATGAATTCTTGAGGTTCCTTCCAATTCTCCATCTACAAATTCTTTTTCATCCCTTTTGGAAAATTCCTTCTCCTCTGATTTCTAACAGCACTTTTCATAAACCTCTCCTTTGTAGTTATCTCGGGCTCCTTTCTATTACAGCTATGTGCCTGTTCAGGTCCTCATTTCCCTTTAGATTGTGAATTCCTTAAGAGCAGAGTCTGTAAACATCTTTGAATACTCAGCAATGGACTTCATAAATTGAATTGAAATAGTAAGTGCTCAGAGCTCCTGGGCTAAATATCCTACCTTGAAACTGGTCCACAATGACTATCTCCACTAGGATCAACTTAATACAGCTGGCCAGAGGACAATGGCCCTATGTAGCCATTACCCTATTTCCTCTTTACTTACCTCACTGGATTCTCTTAAAACTTAAAACAATTTAAATATGAGACTTTAAGAAACTTTGAGAGTTTGGAGAAAGAGAGAAGAGTAAAGGAAGAAGCTGGGTTTGGACACCAACTGGAAGATATTGTATTTCACAAGCTAACCTCGGAGAAGAGTGCTGGATTAAAAAGAAAGTAGAGTTCTAGTGAGATCTACTTGTTCTCAGTTTCTCAGACAACTACAGACTTAGGTGGTATCTAAGGCCTTTTCTAACTCTAATATTCAGTGTTCTAAGCTCTCTCCCAGCTCTGATATTCCTTGTTCAGCAAGATCTCTCCTAGCGCCAACATTCTATGTTCTATGGTTCTTAGCTCTGATGTTCCTTATTCTAAATTCTCTCCCAGCTCTGACATTCCCTGTTCTAAGATCTCTCCTAACTGTGATATTCTATGTTCCAAGATCTCTGATACTCTGTAGTCCAATACCCCTCTGAGCTCGGACCTCCCTGTTCTAAGGTTTACCAGCTCTGACATTCTCTGGTCTAAGCTCTCTCTCAGATCTGACACTGACACTTACATCGAAGCTCTAATCCATTTCTAACCTTCTATTTCCCAGTCACTCGCAAATCTGATTCTAGGTTGTACCAGGGGGTTCTCCCCTTCCACCCTACATTCTCTACCTTTCCTTACATCTTTCTTCCCCCCCTCCCCCCGCTTT
>NW_025377957.1:0-3064 GCF_016433145.1 Gracilinanus agilis
CCTTCCTTTCTCCCTTCCTTCCTTCCTTTCTCCCTTCCTTCCTTCCTTTCTCCCTCCCTCCCTTCTTCTTTCCATTCTTCCCTTCTCCCTCCCTCCTTTGTAAAAGGAGTGGGGATTGAGACTAGATGGAATCTGGAATCTTCTAATGATATTTTGAACCTTGAAACAAAATGTATTGATACCACTGGAGCAATGCAGACATTTTAAGGATGATGATATGTAGAAAGAGTGCTGGCTCTGGAGTTTGTGGACTTGAGTTCAAATCCTATCCTCTCCCTGCTCTAGATGAATACTGATTTGACTCTAGACTTTTTTTTTTTTATCATCCTGTCATCCTTCAGAGTCCTCAAGGAATCTTTGTATGGTAGAAGAAAACACTTGGGCTGTTCAGAAAGTGACCGAGTGACAGAGCACGGTGGGTATGGTATGCATGCTGTGTTAGGTAGGAGGATAACCAGGAAAGTATGTTGTTTGTATAGCCAAGGGTAATCTGATCCAACAAACATTTATTAAGATCTTCTGTGTGCCAGGCACTGTACTAATTGCTGGGGATACAATTAATTAAAAAGAGAAGATAGCTCCTGCCCCCATGGATCTTACAATCTAATGGGACAAGATAATATTTGGTGAGAGGGTTTGGTTGATAGTGACAAATTAAGTGATGTGGAGGAGGACAGGGCTGAAAAAAAGACTTTGGATTGGCAACTAGAAGCTCATTGGTCACAGGATGATAACTTTAGGGATAGACCAGATCTTGGGGGTCTGTATGTCCAACCCCCTCATTTTACAGCCTAGGGCACTAATGTTCAGGGTAACAGAGGGACTTGGCCAAGGTCACACAAAGAGTGGCAGAGTTGACCCCTCCAGTATTTTTGTCAAGACAATCCCAAATGGGGTCATGAAGAGTCAGACACCCTGAAATGAGCAACCACAATGACATACCTATTCATGGTTGTTGGGTGGAAAAAAATGGTAGTAAATGAAGAAATGTCAATAGGAGTTCCTTTAGAAGAATGAGTTGTGATTAAAGTGGAGAAGTTAGACAGCTATCAAATCAAGATATGGAGATCTTTGAGACTTTCAGAGAAATGCTTTTACATGCCAATCAGAATCTGGACTGGATAGAAAACTACAGAAAACATGGGTGGACAAGAAGAGCTTACGGCAGGCCACTATTTGATGGCTGATTCATTTCTTCCCTTCCTTGGCAAAGTGTAGACATAAGGTTTGTAATCTACCTCATAGAGCCAAATTGGGAGACAAGGTAAAAACAACTGTTTAAAACACAATGTTAGAGATCAAGGCTAAAGGCTTGGGTCAGGTTTTCATTCAACATAACCTATCCAGGCTGTTGTCTCTCACTCTAACATATTCCTAAACAAAGGTCAACTTCCTAGAACATTTCTAAAATTAGATTCCTGTATTACTCATTCTGGCTCTACTCAGGGTTGAGGAGCTATATCAAGATAGTAGAGAATAAGTCTTTGAAGAATATATTCTTGTTTAGGTATTTATTAGTCTCTCAGTTTATCATATATCTCCTCTCTCTTTCCCTCTGTCTGTCTGTCTGTATCTATCTAGGTATCTATCTATGTATCTATGTATCCATCCATCCATCCATCCATCCATCCATCCATTCATTCATCCATCCATTTATCTATCTATCATCTATCTATCTATCTATCTATCTATCTATCTATCTATCTATCTATCTATCTTTCTATCTATCTATCTATCCATCTCCTTTCTCTCTTCTATCTCTTCTATTTTCCTTTATCCATCTCTTTGACTTACTTGTTTATTTATATTTTCCTCCTCAAATGAACATATATTTTCTTTTCCTCTTTCTTCTCCTCCCAAATATAAAAAAGTGCAAAACCATTGTTCCCAAAATCCATAGACAAGTAAACTTCTGTATTATAGCTGATTTAAAAAATATATATATATATATATAAAATCTTGTATGTTGAGCTTATCACCTGTTAGAAAGTGGGTTGCAAACTTAATCTTTTGTCCTCAGGAGCCATGGTTACTGTGATTAAGGTGAAGTTAGCTAGTATGGTAAGTCTTTTCGAACCAGCCAACTCAACCAAAACATAAAGGCCTTTGGAATTAGAGTTAGAGCAGAGTTCAAAGTCTCTCCAAGTTGTTTGTGATCAATGGCTTTCAAAAAATTAACATTGAATTGTATTTGAAGACATATTTGCTGCCTTATACTTATTCTTTTAGCTTATAATGCCCTTCCTCAACTCCATAGTATTTACCATGTATTTATTCTCTTTAGATCTATTTTGAATATACTTATTAAACATGTTATCTTTTCCAATAGAATACTTCCTGGACAGTAGGGATTGTTTCATTGTATTGGCATCTCCAGTGCCTCATCCAAATGCCTGGTACATTGTAGGTACTTAATAAAGGCTCACTGATTGAGGAAGTGAAATAAATCAGTTCTCCCTGCCTGTTAGAATTCCAGGCAGGTCATGGGATATGGATAAGATCATTGTTTCTCTCAGCAGAAGAAGACAGAGGTTTTTGGTGATTATTTTACTCGACAAATTGAATACTATGGAAAGAGCCCTGGGTTAGGAGTCAGAGGACCTGGATTTGAATTCTGGATTTGCTCTTTGGGAATTCTAGACAAATTTTTTCTCCTGAGGCCATAGTTTCCTCCTCTGTAAAATGAAAGGACCCATAGGGTCCTTTCTGAGCTGCTCTGATCCCCAGATTATGTTTCTCCCATTATCTTCATTAGCCCACTTTCTAACTGATTTTGTATTTTCCACTTCAGACCAGCTTTGTTTCTGCCCTTTTTGCCATGTTTGCTGTGTTTGACTTAAACTAGATTTTTGCCTCTAGCCTTCCTAGTGATATCATTTAAAAATGTTATTTTTATTTTGAACTTGATAAATGCCAAATAAAATGAGCATTTTCATTTGCATAGTAGAGTTAGAAAAAATATTCTATAAAAAACTGCAAATTTCAATTAGATAAATTGCTTTTATTTTTGACGACCTTGCTTGCCTATGCTTCTTTCTGGCTTTCTGTTCTTTTCTCTACATTA
>NW_025377958.1:0-1097 GCF_016433145.1 Gracilinanus agilis
AAAGCATGTAATCTTTTCAGGGAAGCATTTGGCAGAACTGGAATGAACATGCAATCAATTCAAAAAGTGTTAGTGTTAGTCCTGAAGTCAGGAGGATATGGGTTCATATTTGACCTCAAATATTTCCTACCTTTGATCCTGGGCAAGTTGCTTAAGCTCAGTTTCCTAGTCCTTGCCACTGGTGAAGACTCTTGGCAGTCTTGGCTTCGTTTGTGCTGAAGGTTCTTGGTGGTTTTTCAGCATCTCCTGGCTCTTCGGATTTTGGCTTCCTGGTTAGGACCTTGGATTCTGGTGAGATATGCTTTTAGATTCACATTCACAGTCTGGAGGCACTCTTCTGCCTTGGAACCCATTCTTGTACTATTCAAAGACAGAAAGGAAGGATTTCTTTTTCTTTTTTTCAATGTGTCTGCATGTAATCTGAAAAAATATAAAAAATAAAACAGTGGGAAAAAGAGTCAAAGATGACAATATAATAATCTTGTAAAATTGGTTTACCAAAAATATGATGGCCATGTCTTTGATGGAAATGAGAAAGAGTAGAAGCAATGGGTTTGAGAGTAGTGGGGAACAAAAAGTGTTTTGCTTCCTTTTGAATATGATGGCTGCTTCTAGCTCCTTTCAAAGAAGTTTTCAGTAGAGATGGCATGAGCTGGATAAGGAGAAGGAAATGATGAAGGCTACAGTGGATTTGTGGAGAAAACTAATGTTTGAATTTGGAGAAAAGAATTTGAGGGAACTTTTGATGAGAATAAGCTTTTACAAAAGAAACCTGAAGGTAATGAAGGCTTCTGGAGTAAGGACTTAAAGAGTTAAGTAAATAAGTCAACAAACATTTCTTTGTTGTTGTTCAGTTGTCTGATTCTTCATGACCCTGTGGTCACAATAATACTGTCCATGGGGTTTTCTTAGCAAAGATACCGGATTTCTTTTCTCAGTAGATTAAGGCAAACAGAGGTTAAGTAACTTGCCCAGGGTCACACAGCTAGTAAGTGCTGGGGCCAGATTGAACCCAAGTCTACCTGACTCCAGACTCTGGGATCTATATACTGAGACACTTAGCTATCTGCAAAATACTGTGCTAATCAATGAGGATA
>NW_025377959.1:0-2657 GCF_016433145.1 Gracilinanus agilis
CTCTCTTCTTTTTCCCATGTGTGTGACTATTAGCTCCCTTTTTGCTCTAGCTTTTTACTTTAGTTATTATTAATAAATCTTATTAAATTATAATAGTTGGAGATATTGTATATTGATTTTAATTCTCACACCACCTAGCTGCCCCCTTATTTTAACTTCTACATTTAGTCTTGATCTACACACAGGAATGTTTGAGCAAATGAGATAAAGGCATGAAATAACCCATAACCATCTTGGCCATTTTGGAAGGAATGCTAGATTAGGAGTCATGAGGCTTGAATTCAAGTTCTAAATCTAATATTTAATAGATATATGGCCACAAACAAAGCATTTAATTTCTCTGAGCCTGTCTCCTTTACTCTGAAATAGGGCTAACCACTTGTATTAGAGTTCACAGGGTTGTTGTGGGGAAAGTGCTTTTAGACATTATCATGCTAATGAAATACAGGCTATTTTATATTATAAAGGGAAAAAGATAAACATCCTTCCTATCAGCCCTATCTTTCTCCTCCCTTCTTACTCTTCTCCCTGCTCCCATCTCTGAATCTCTTTCTTTCTATTTCTGTCTCTCTGTGTCTATTTCTCTGTCTGTCTTTCTCTGTCTCTGTCTCTCTCTGTATCTCTGTCTCTGTCTCTGTCTGTCTCTCTCTTTCTCTCTGTCACTTGCCCCCCCCCCTTTTTCTCTTTGCTTTTATAGCTGAAAATGACTTGAGTTAGGGCAGTATTTACATGTGATCCTTGCGGAGATGAGATGTGCTGTACCCCAGGGACAGAAGACTCATCTTCCTAAGTTCAAATATAGTCTCAGATACTTTCTAGCCATGTGACATTGGGCAAGTCACTTCACCCTGTCAGCCTTAGTTTCCTCATCTATAAAGTGACCTGGAGGAAGAAATGGCAAATCACCTCAGGATCTCTGCCAAGAAACCTCCAAACAGGGACATGGAGAATGGGGCATGACTAAAATGACTGAAGAACAACAAAAGGTCATATGTTTAAATGTTATTCCTCATCACTATCATAGACACATATTTACTCGGTGCCCATAGAGATAACATGGCACTGTCTTCTTGCTAAAAATAAAAAGCCATTTTGAAGGGTTGGAAATGAGCTGCGTAGAAGATGTACTGATGTGCGAATGGGTTAGATGATATGCATTGCTACGAATGATTTCTGAGTTGGCTTTAGAGGGATGGTCTAAATTATATAAGCATGATAAAATCCATGTGAGGTGGGAGGCTGGTTTTTTTTTTTTAATGCCGGAAATAACCCAATATCCGCTCCCCTTCCCTTAAATTAATTTGCCATTTATGCCAAATAAAATCTCACCCCATCCACCACCTAGTTGCTAACACACTTCCAGCAGGGAGAAAAAGGCTGACAATTAAATGAGAAACTGAAAAGTGTTAGTCCTGTTTTATAAACATGGAGCACGAATGGCCGGGGGAGAGGAAGACTGGAGCAGAAATAGCCTCGCCTGTTGATGGATTATGTAAGCCACTCATGTAGGATGAGGTCAGAAACTATTTCCAACCCAATAGTACACTTTCCCCACCTCCCGGGTGCACTGTGCATACACAATGAGGAAGCTTGCAATGACGACTGGCTCTGGCTGTTTAAAATGGGCTTTGCCAGAGTGAAAACCAAAATAAACTCAGGGAGGCCATAGGCAGAAGCGAGATATGCTGCTCCCCAGGGGCAGAGGAGCCAGAGGTCCTCTGGCAAAGGAGGCAGGCCCCTGCCAGGGGAATGGGAAAGGAGCTCCTAAGAAACTGATTTGATTTCTCCCCACCCCACCCCATTCTTCCATCATCCCACTTCCACGTACCAATGGAGATTTTATATTATTGCAGCTACTTGTGTATTTGAGCTTTCTCCCATCCTGCTTTTGTGCTCACTGAGGAGAGGGGCTCAACTATATCCTCGTTTTATCCCTAATATCTAGCACCGAGCCTTGCAAGTAGTAGGGACTTTTAAAATGGTTCTTGAATGAAACAGAAGTGATGCGCTTTAGCACCATTGCTATTTTTTCACGAGGTGGAAAGTAAACTAGATCTGGGGGCAGGAGAACATAAATGCTCTGTAATCTTTTGGGCTTTAGAAGGTGAAAGAAAGCATAAAGGCCATCTTGTTCAATCTCTCTTTTCACAAGTGAGAAAACTGAAGTGCTTTTTCTGTTATACTTACTATCAACATCCTATTTTTAAAAACATTTTATTTTATTATTTTTTATTTTAATAATAAGTGTCCACATCAGTTTTCCAAAGTTATATGATCCAAATTGTCCCCTTCCCTTCTTCCCTCCCACTTCCTGGAGCTGGCAAGCAATTCAATCTGGGTTAGATATGTATTAACACACAAAACAGATTTCCATAGTATTCATTTTTGAAGGTCAACGCCCCATTAAAAAAAAGTTTTCCCATGTTCCCTCCACATATATTTATTTTCCCCCTTCTTTTTCTCCCCTCTGTATTTGTCTCTCTCTTTCTTTTCCTCTTCTTTTCATCTCCCTCCTCAATTTTTCTTTCCCTCTCTTTTCTTCAACTACCTCTTTTCTCTTCTTTCCTCTACCCATCTCTCTCTCCCTCCTTCCCTTCCTCTCTTTCCCTCTCTTCCTTTCAACTCCCCCTCCCTCATCTTTTTCCCCTCTCCCCAAG
>NW_025377960.1:0-2009 GCF_016433145.1 Gracilinanus agilis
CCTGACTCTCAATCCACTGAGCTACCCAGCTGCCCCCTCCCACATGACTTTTTAAGACATTTTGTAATCTCTATTAGTAGGATGAATTTTGTAACAAGGAGTTCATCGGTATTCATTAAATTAGTTCTTTATGTATTGATAATGTTGAAATAAAAATTCTTAATATAAGTGAAGTGAATTGAGCTTCATTAAAAAAGACATATCTTTTTAAAAATCAAAAAATGTTGCCTAAAAGTATTATCCAAAACAATGGAATACACACAGATTCAAAGTTAAATTCTAAAATAAATTATGTTGTGCCTCAAGTCATTTTTTTTAATTCAGGGAGGATTACTCAGGAAATATTGGCAAATTAAAAACAAAATATATTGAAAGAGGAGGTGGAGCCAAGATGGCGGAGTAGAAACATGGAGAGCTAGAACCACTGTGAGAATTTTCTCCAATCAACTTTAAAATAATCTCAAAAAAAATACTAGAGTTACAGAACCAATAAGCGGGCAGAGTAAAGCAACTCTCCCAAAGAAAACAACTTAGAAATTAGGCAGAAAAGGTCTATTTTATTGATGTGAAAGGGAAACATAACTGACATTAAAGCTGTACCAAGGAGTACCATCACAAGCAAACAGCAAGCTGTCCATCCCCAACCAACTACTCCAGATTTTGAAACTGAGACCCTGCTTAAGCCAAAAGTGGAGTACTCCATGCCCACTGCTGGAAGGAGAGCAGGATCAAGATGGCAGTGTAGTAACAACAAAATCCTGAAACTTCTCAGAATATCCTTGAAAACCCATCTTTAAAGGTGACTTAAAAGGAAGGACAGGGGTCAAAGCAGGTTAAGCAAGGGAACTCTCCCACTTAACACAACATGAAAGATAGGTAGAGAGAATGGATCTCCATAATATAAGGGGGAAACAACTGGAAGCAAAACTATACAAGGAAAAGCACAGACCGACCCCCCCCACACAAACCTACTGTGCCAGATTTAGAACTAGGACCTGGGCAACCTCGGGATCCTGGGATACAGGGTACACCAATAAAAGAGAAACACAGACTCACCCCTGGAAGTTCAGGTCTTGGCAGTGAGATTTGGAGTTCTATAGCACTGGGCACATTCAGGCCTCTGAGGTTGCAGTTAAGATAGCCCTGTGATCCAGAAACTGACAGAAATGACCAGCAACTTGCAGATTTCCCAGCCATCAAGTAAGAAAATGAGTAAGCAGCAACAACAACAAAAAAAACCAACTCTTGACTCTTGAGAATTTCTATGGGTGACAGGGCCATAGGACATTCTAGACCTATTGAGGCAGAAATGACATATTTGCAATATGCCTATCAGACCTGGTAAGGACTAGTCACATCTTGCAACACTGTGAATCACTGTCAGAAGACACCTGGTTAGAAACTCCAGATAGGAGCCTCCCTTAATTGGGCTAAAACATCATGATCATGATGCTAATTGATTAATCAGGATTGATAATCCCCAACATAAAACCTTGGATTGTATCGCCTAGACAAATAGCATTTATGTATGCATCCTGACAGACTTAAAACCTTTGTAATTCAAAAGCAGTCTCTGTAGTTTGTGATGAGCCCAAAGAGAACTTTGTAGATTTACCATATGGTACAATACTATACTCCCTTTTTCCTTGCAGCTGTGTCTCTTCCTGATTACCTTGAGGAATTGTATGTTAGGGCTTCCTTGATCCTTTTACCCTGACAATCTATACTGAGAAAACAATAAATCCCTTTGTGTTTAAAACAGACCTTTTAGTTACTTCATTAGTTAATTAGTAAGAAAGGGAAGAAGAGGAATATAATCAGCATTCTCTGGGTTTGAGGGAAGCCGGGGTATCCATCTTGAAGGAAGTGTAACTTCAAAACAAGTCCCTTCCTGTGATATTAACTAAAGCCTGTAGTTAATTTCAATTAGTCTATTTCCCTTCAGTGTTTGTCTTTAGCATGAGTCCTAGTCTGTATTCCCTACTGCTGTTTGCCTGTTTAGATTAGTT
>NW_025377961.1:0-2223 GCF_016433145.1 Gracilinanus agilis
AGCATGGAAATGCCTCGATTCCACGTACCTTCCACGCTGTGCCCTGTTGTGGGGTTCCTCCGTTTGTCTGAACTTGTTTTTATGTCCCCTTGAGGAGTTTTGTGTGTTTCAGTCAGGAGAGGTTAAGAGCTGCTTCTTACTCTGCCGCCATCTTAACCCGGAACTGTTAGAACTGATTCCTTTTAAATGAATCTACAGAAACAATTATGCCATTGTCCCAACTTGGTCTTTGGAAAACATGTGCAGAATTAGAGGATTTAAATCAGGGAGGTATTTTATAGACTTGCTTTTAAAGCTAAGGAAATTGAAAGCCAGAGAGATAAAGTAAATTTTCCAAGACCATTCAGATTCAAAGTAGCAGAGCCAAGGTTCAAATCCAGTTCCTCTGACTCTAATACCACTATTCTTTCCACAATGTAAAGTCAGCTACTCAACTAACTTTTATTAAGAACCCAACATCACAACACTCATTCCTAAGAAAACAATAGAAAAAATAGGTATAAAAGGAGTTTTTCTTAAAATGATGTGAAACACATATATAAAACCACCAGCGAGTATTAATTGTAATAGGGTGTAAGCTAGAAGCATTCCCATTAAGATCATTAGTGAAATAAGGATAGCCATTATCACCAATATTATTTAACATAACATTAGAAACACTAAGAATAACAATAAGAGAAGAAAAAGAAATTGAAGGAATCAGAATGGGCAAAGGTGTAATAAAAATATCTCTTTTTTTGCAGTGGAAATCCCAGAGATTCAATTACTTGAAAATTAGAAGAATTACTAGAAAATTACTTGAAACTATTAATAATTTTAGTAAAGTACCAGGATATAAAATAAACCCAAATTTTTATATTTGGTATTGGCCAAAAAATAGAAAGGTTGATGAGTGGAACAGAGTAGACAAACAACATACAGTAATAAAAAGGTTATAATAAACTTGTATTTGATAAAAGTATAGATCTAAGCTATTGAGACAAGAAATCACTAATTGATGAAAATTGCTGGGACTGTAATAAAAATTACTGGGAAGTAGTTTGGCAGAAACTACGTATAGACCAATATCTTATATCATTTGCTAAAATAAGATAAAAATGGATATGTTATCTAGACATAAAAAGAGACATTATAAACAAATTAGAAAAAAAGGAAACATATTACCTATCAGATTTATGGATAGGAGGAGAATTTATGAGTCAACATCAGATGGAGAGCATTGTAAAATAAAAAATGGATAATTTTGAGTTCATTAAGTTGAAAAGTTTTTGTACAAATATTGTCAAGATTAGAAGGAAAGCCAAAGAGTGGGAAAAATTTTCATAGACAGCTTTTCAATTAGAAGTGTCATATCTAACATATTTAAGGAACTTTGCCACATTTAAAAGAATAAGAGTCATCTTATTGATATAATTAGTTATAATTGATAAGTGGACAAAAGACACAAACAGAAAAATTTTGCACAAGGAAATCAAAGCCATGACTAGGTATATAAAAAAATTCTCTTAACAGTAATGATTATAGAAATGCAAACCAAAATGATTCTGAGGTATCATATCACACCCATCAGATTGACTAAAATGACAAAAGTTCAGAATGACAAATGTTGGAAGGGATGTGAAAAAAATGGTGACACTAATACACTGTTGGTTAAATTGGGAACTGATCCAACCATTTTGGAGAGCAATTTGGAGAGTACACATGTTTATACTCTCAGACCCAGCATTGCCATTGCTGAATCTGTTTCCCAAGGAGATCAAAGAAAAAAGGAAAAGAATTTATATGTTCTAAAATATTTATAGCAGCTTTCTTTGTAGTGGCAAAGCATTAGAAATTGAGGGAATGTCCGTCAATTTGGGAATGACTAAACAAATTGTGATATATGGTGGAATGCTATTTTGCAATAAGAAATGATGAGCAGATTAAAGAAAATAATTTGGAAAGAACTACACGAGATAATGAAGAGTGAAATGAATAGAACCAAGAAAAGATTGTATACAGCCACAGGTTTAATATTTGAAGAATAACTTGTGAATGTTCACCTTTAGCGAATGAACTGAAGAATAGAAACATGAAAGACAAAATCTTTCTCTGTGTGTGTGTGTCTCTCTCTGTGTCTCTCTCTCTGTCTCTGTCTTTGTCTCTCTGTCTCTCTGTCTCTCTCTCTGTCTCTCTGTCTCTCTCTCTGTCTCTGTCTCTCTCTGTCTCTCTCTGTCTCTCTCT
>NW_025377962.1:0-1760 GCF_016433145.1 Gracilinanus agilis
TATCTTTGATTTCTTCTTCTGAAAACTGCCTCTTCATATATTTTGATCATTTATCAATTGGACAATGGCTAAATGTAATTCTGGTCTCAATATAGTTTGGAAATTAAACCTTTATCAGGAAAACACTGTAATTTTTTATATCATGTCATATTTTATAGTACTTTTTCCAAAATGTAGTTTCCTTGAGAATGTCTTCTCATTAGTCCTATTTTTGCTTTTGCTTTGAGATCATGATTGCTACTCCTGCTTTTTTTACTTCAGCTGAAGCATATTAGATACTGCTGCAGCCCTTTATTTTAATGTCTATCTTCTTATTTCAAGTGTGTTTCTTATACACAATATATTATTGGATTTTGCTTTCTAATCCTTTCTGCTATCAGCTTCCAAGTTGCGGATAAGCTCATCCCATTCACATTCACCAATGATTACTGTGTATTTCCCTCTATCCTATATTTTATAGGATTGTTTATCCTTTGTTCTCTCTTTTCATCCTGCCCTTCCTCAAAAAGTCCATTTTACTTCTCATCAATCTCTCCCTTAATCCATCCTCCCTTTTATCATCCTAACCCCATATCTCTTATCCACTTCCCTTCCTATTTACTCTATTGGGAAAAATAGATTTCTATAGCCATCAGTGTATACATGCATTTTTCTTTCTTTGAAGCAATTCTAATGAAAGTGAGGTTCAAGCATGCCTTCTTTATGTGAGGAAATTTTCCCTACTCTACCACTCTCTTCCCCCCTCTCTGAATGCATCCCTCTTTCACACCCTTACTTTTTTTAGAATATCCCAACATAATTGATTCACATCCATGTCCTCTATCTATGTTGATACTTTCTAAATGTCCAAATAATAATAGTGTTTTTAGGAGTTATATGTACCATCTTCCCATATAGGAATGTAAATAGTGAAACTTTTTAGAGTCCCTTATGATTGCTCTATCGTGTTTACTTTTTTATGCTTCTCTTGAGTTTTATGTTTGAATGGCAAATTTTCTATTCATCTCTGGTCTTTTAATCAAGAACACTTGAAAGTCTTCTATTTCATTAAATACATTTTTTTCCTGTGAAGGGTTATACACAGTTTTGCTGGGCAGATTATTCTTAACTACAATTCTAGTTCCTTTGCCTTTGGAATGTCAGTTTTCAGATACTACTATATTTGAGGGCAAGTTTCCTAAATGATAGTGATGAATTTTGGAAATGTGAATCAGCAAAGGATGCCCAGGACAACATCCCTTTTAGGATACCAGATTTCCAAGTTAGAAAAAGACCTAGGAGAGCAACAAATCCCTCAGCCTGCTAAGACAGTAGAAAGTACTAAAGTGACACCACTTGCCTATTATAATGTTTAGATAAAATGGCTTGGTTGGCTCAACAAAGTGTTCCAAGTTACCCTATAACTAACAGACCTGTACCATTTCATTACATAATAAATTCATGTGTGAGAAAATCCTCAAAAAATAGTCCTGTGTTAATTTAAATATTTTGTTATTATGAGCTAATATTCATATTTTAAAATAAATCATTATATAAATGGCATGAAAAATAGAGAACAAAATTCTGAGTAAGCCAAGATAACTTTATTGTGGATCTGGCTCTGCCACTAGATTGTCATATCAATCAATCAATATTTATTTAGTAATTATCACATGTCAGGCACTCTATTAGCCATTGGGAATTCACATTAAAATACTGAAATCTCAAGAGTTTATATTTTCTTGGAAGTAAAACTATGTGTATGTATATATATATATATA
>NW_025377963.1:0-2098 GCF_016433145.1 Gracilinanus agilis
GAATATATGTGTGTATATATCTATGTATATACATATATATATATATATATAATAAACAACAGATTACTCACTTTTTGTTGACTGAATTGTATATACTGAGTAGTTAGAACATTCAGTTTTCTGCAGCACAGTGAATAATTGTCCTACTCTACAGAAGAGCCAGCTAGATACTCAGGGGCTAATGATGATGAGGGTAGCCAATAGTAATAATAATGAAAACCCTGTGTTGTTTGGTGAAACCGATTAGCACCACACTGGTGTTCATAGGTCTTCTATTTTACTACATATGGACAGGTCACTTAGCCTGATCTCAATATCTCCTCTATAAAACTCATAAAATGATGCCTACGATTCCCTCCAGCTCTAAAATCTATAATTCTATGATCCTTTTCTGGCATCAAGATAAATCAGGAAGAATAATGGATTCAAATCCTGACTCCAACATTTTCTATCTGAGTGACCTGGTATGAGTCACTTTTCTCTGGGTCTCAGTTTCTTCTATAAAATTAAAGAATTGGACTTGATAGCCTCTAAATTTTCTTTCAGCTCTAAAGTTATGATCTGACAGGCAAAAAACAAAATTGATTTCCATGCAAAAATTCCTCTCCACGTAAATTCCCACTGAATATTTATGTTTTAGATAGCAAGGTCCACACTAAAAATCTGGGAGATGACAAAAAAAAAAAAAAAAAAAAAGTTAAGTTCTACTTGGAAGGAGAAAAAGAAAAAACTCCCAAGTTACTTGTGCATTTAATGCTCATAAGAAAAGAGTAGAAAAGGT
Organism: Gracilinanus agilis; assembly: GCF_016433145.1. NCBI lineage: Eukaryota > Metazoa > Chordata > Mammalia > Didelphimorphia > Didelphidae > Gracilinanus > Gracilinanus agilis. The sequence continues at coordinate 782 of NW_025377963.1, forward strand.
ATCCTCTTGGGACATGTTTTAAGGACCATTCATGACTATCAAATAGAGCCCGATAAATATTCCAGCCTTAAGGGTCCCCCCCAATAGTCTTCAGAGAACAGTGTTCCTTTCATTGCTCCATTTAGAGGAATAAACCCTCCTTCTGTGATCTTAAAGTCACTGCTCAATGAGGCAGCTAAGTGGCTCAGTGAACTGCAAGCCAGGCCTAGAGATGTGATTGTGCCAGGTTCAAATCTGGCCTTAGATACTTCCTAGCTGTGTGACCCTGAGCAAGTCACTTAAACCCCATTACCTAGTCCTTACTGCTCTTCTGCCTTAGAACCAATAGACAGAAGGAAAGGGCTTTTTGTTTTAATTAATTAAAACTTTTTAAAAGTCATCCAACATCACACCTCTTACTGGCTTTCCCAGCTATAATCAGTAGACTTGAAGCTGCTTAAGGGAAGACACTGTCATTTTTCATCTTTGTAGAGCACTGAGCATAGTATATTAATGCTTAATTAATGTTTCCTAAATTGAATGATTACCAAGGGAAAGCAGATTTATATCACACATCATCAATGTCATCTTCAAACAGGGATGAGGAAAAAGTTAATCAGATGAGATACTGGGATGAATATAATAGAAAGGAAATTAAGGGAGCAGCTAAGCAGACCAGAGGATAGAGCACCAGGGCTTGAATCAGGAGGACCTGGGTTCAAATGTGAGTTTAGACAATTCCTAGCTCTGTGACTCTGGGCAAGTCGCTTAACCCAATTTGCCTAGATCTTGCTCTTCTGTCTTAAGAGTTGTTACTAGTACAGAAGTTAACAGCTTTATTTTTTTTTAAAGTAAATTAAGCAGTTGTGCCACTCATAATCTCTATCATACAGTTTAACATTTGTTTTGTTTGGCTCTAAGACTTTGCTTATCATAAATCTTATCTCTCCAACTACTTTGTAGGCATTTCATTATAAAGGAGAGTTTGTTTCTGATATCTCTGTCCCAATGTCTGCCATATAGTTGACCAGCACATAGTAAGTATCTGAACTGAATGGATAGGCATGCTTCAGAAACATAGTCTAAAATAGATAACATTGATATCACTGGATAAGTATTCAAGAGGAATGGGTGATGAACCTAAGTTCAAGGAACTAGTTTTGATTCCCCCCCTAAGACCTAAAGACTATTCTGCTCATTTTAGCACAAGCAAATAGCAATTGACTCAAAGCTTCTTAAAATGCAAAAAAATCTGGGAATCTAATCTGGGGATCTCACTTCTTAAAACTCATCTCCACTATTTGTTTCTTGGTAGGTTTTTGGGAGGGGGGGAGAAAG
>NW_025377964.1:0-2364 GCF_016433145.1 Gracilinanus agilis
ATATATATATATATATATATATATAATGGGATATATATATATCCCATTCTAGTCATCTGATCAGTCACTGCCTAACCATTGGACTCTGGACTGAGAAAGGTGGGAATACAATATTATTTTATAGCTAAGATGTTGCCTCAGGACCTTGTAACCCAGAAAGTCAGTCCCTTTCGAAGGCTTGGATTCCTTTCTCTACTAGCTGTTTTTGTGAGCTGCTATGTCTCTCTGTGGGTCAGTGTTGGGCTTAGGTATAAGAGAAATTTGCTTAGATTTTGTGTAGAGAATTCTATCTCTCTCTGTTGGTCAGAACAAGGAATTTGAATTCCTAGGAAGGTTGGATGATGAAAATTAATCCTAGACTAGGTTAATTTTTAAGTACTTATCTAAGAGTGAGGCTCTGAGAGAAAATGTTTGGGAAAGAAGACAGTACCCTGTCAAGTTCAGTAGCTGACAAAGGCTCAATGTCTTATTGCTTCACCATTTATAAAACTAAGGAGTACTTAACACCTTTTTAATGTGCTCAAATTTGGAAACTGCTCTTAACTTTTTCTGTTAAATGATAAGTTAATTGTTAAATCATGAAAACATCACATATATGTATATATATATACATATAGTGTATATACACATATAATCACATTCTATATGTTGCCATCTATTTTCAAAGATGAAATTGCATGATAATTATGATCGTTTTTGGAAAAAATCCACATCTTCTGTCTTATTATCATACCAAGGCAGAAGAGCAGTAGAGGCTAGGCAATGGGGGTTAAGTGACTTGCCCAGGGTCATATAGCTAGAAAGTGTCCGAGGTCAGATTTGAAACCAGAATTTTTTAACTCCAGGGCTGGCATTCTAACCACTGAGCTACTTAGCTGGCCCATAGTTATGATTTTTTGATACAGATATTTCTGAAAGGGCAATAGAAGGGTAATTTCATTTTATCTCACCTGATGGTAGCATATCACAGAGAGCCCTCAGCTTAGTTTTATGTCTCCACCCTGTGGTTTAGCCATAATCGATGTGACATTGGGCAAGTCTTTTTAGTTGTTCATGGCTCAACTTTCTGATATATAAAATTTGAGTATTGTATGAGATGATTTCTAAATGTCCTCTTACTAACGAAATTCTGTAACTCCATGAACATAGAAAGATAGAGCTGGCAATAGCCTTAGAGATGGTGTAACCTAATCCCTCATTTTACAGACAAGGGAATTGAAGCCCCAAAAGGTTGAATGACCTATTCCTAGTTACACAACTGGTAAAAAGCAGAAACAGATTTTGATTGCTATACAAGTAATTACTTTTGATAGTTTTGTGATGATTTGTGAATCCATCTATTGCTATAGTCTGAAGCTCTATTGTTCTTTAAGGCAATACAGCTAAAGATTGAATTAGTTGACTGCTCTGCTTCACATTCTCTCACTCCAATCCATTCCTCCCCTTCCCCCAACTCCACAGGCAGGCTATATTGCCCAAGGCTATTCTTCAGTGAATTCTTAAAATGTTACTTCTGCTGCTTCTTCCATGTGTAGCACATCCCCAGAGTCTCACCTTACTATTCCTGCTTTGCCTTTCTTCTTCATCTGCATATTGTAGTTGTAAAATGATCAGTTTTTCCTTCCAAGTCACTAGAACAGCTATATTCCAAACATTCATTGTTAAGCACCTTGTCCTGCCTCTCAAAGTTCAGGAGTTCTATGGTCGTGTTCATAAAGATGCTCCAGAAGCAGAGCATGTGAAATTTGTAGTCGATTTCAGTCTACCACCTGCAGCTAAAGGAGGCAGCCTTCAAGAGTGAGACATTTCATCATTTTGAATAATGAAGAAAATAATAATAATGCCTTTAGTTTAGTATGGAACTAGTTGATGGATCATTCCCAAATGTCAACAGTGTTGATGAATCCACTGAATGGAAGGAGGGTGAGTCAGCATCAAATGCCCATTGGTACTCAACAGGAGAGAAGAAAATACCACTGTGCATTTTGTTGAATTCCTGCCAATTTTGCATGGGAGGATGTAGGAGTGAGTTAGGTCTCAAATGAAGAATGTGCAGAAGCCCAGCACACCTGTATTATTTTGACTGGTAAGAACACTGAACTAGCACCATATGAATAAACAATATAGAAAACAACATGGAAGAGAATCAGCTGGAAAATTAAAAGTATTTTTATTTTTTTAATTAATATACTACTCTGTTCAACTATTTTACTGGCATTTGATATAATATTGAGTGCTGAAGATTTCATTTTCTTCTTTTACTCTTTCTTGTTCTTTTTCCTCTTCCTTTCCTTTCTTTTCCTTTCCTTCCCTTCCTTCTTCCTTCTTCCTTCCTTCCTCCCTTCCTTCCTCCCTTCCTTCTTC
>NW_025377965.1:0-1748 GCF_016433145.1 Gracilinanus agilis
AAATAATATTTTCTTAATATTTTCATATTCTTCTAAAGTTTGAAAAAGTTATCTACTTTTGTTGTCTCTGTTTCTCTACTAAGGCCTCTGTAATCTGACTTCTGACATCAACCATCTCCCAACCAAAACTTTCTCCACTTACTAGTGATCTTTTAATTGGCAAAATAATAACCTTTTCTCAATTCTCTTTGTTCTTGACTTTTTCTGAAGTGTCACCTACCTACTTATAAGGCTACCTTCTTCTCTGAGTTTATGTGACTATGTTCTCTCCTAACTTTCTTCCTTCTTGTCTGATTGATCCTATTTGGTCACCTTTGGTGGATCTGCTTCTATGTCAAATCCACTAAAGGTGGGTGCTCTTAAAGGTTTAGTCTTAGACTTTCTTCTCTTTTAAAAAATGTATACTTTTTTATTGTCTTACTTATATTGATTCCCATGAGTGTAATAACCATCTCTGTACAGATGATTCCCAGAGCCATATATCTAATCTTGGAAATTTCTTGTTACTTTGCCAAGTACCCCTATCCCTCTTGAGTATCATCTTTAACTCCTCTAATTTGGCAAATCTTATGATATCTTTCTTTATTAAATCTCTAGCCTCTGTCCCCTTCTCGCCATTTCTCATTTCTCATCTGGATGCCCTAATTTGGGACTTTTCTGATTCACCTCTCCACCAAGCCTCTGAGTCTGTTACCCTACTCCATTTCCCTTCAGCTTCTTTTTGCATGTTGGCTTCCCCTATATCAGATTGTAGCTCTTTGAAAACAGAGATTATCTTTCTTTCTCATATTTGCATCTCCTACAAGGCCTGGAAGATAAATGCTTAATAAAAGTTTGCCAATTATTATTGACTTTTAAGTCTAGATTCTAATCCCTTGGTTCAATGGTCAGTTAGATGGTCTGAGTAGGGAGAAGGAAAAGGAAGAAAATGAACCATGCTAAGCAGTTTCATATCATAATATAGGGGAGATGAAGAATAGGTAGTTGGGCATTCTGGAGAACAATTTGGAACTATACCCAAAGGGCTCTAATACTGTGCATATTCTTTAGTCCAGCAATACCACTTTTATGTCTGTATTTCAAAAAGATAAAAAAAAGGAAAAAGAACCTCCACATATAAAAAAAATTCATTGCAGGTCTTTTGTGGTAGCAAAGAATTGGAAACTGAAGAGTTTGTCTAACACTTGGGGAATGGCTGAACAAGTTGTTATATATAATTGTGATAAAATTGTATCATGTTATTAGAAATGACAAGAAGGATGATTTCAGAAAAATATGAAGACAACATGAATTGATGCAAAGTGAAGTGAGAACCAGAAGAACATTGTTCACAATGATAGTAATATTTTTTGATGAACAACAGTGAAAAACCTAGTTATTATCAGCAATGCAATATTACAAAATAATCTCAGACTCGTGAAAAATGTCATCTACCCTCTTAGAAAAAATTGATGAAATCTAAATACAGACCAACACATATTATATTTCCTTCCTTCCTTCCTTCCTTCCTTCCTTCCTTCCTTCCTTCCTTCCTTCCTTCCTTCCCTCCCTCTCCTCCACTGACCTCCTCCTCCTTCCCTCTCCTTCTCCTCTCCTCCTTTCTTCTTCTCCTCCTCTCCTCCTTTCTCCTCCTCCTCCTCTCCTCCTTTCTTCTCCTCCTCCTTTCTTCTTCTCCTCCTCCTTTCTTCTTCTCCTCCTCCTTTCTTCTTCTTCTTCTTCTTCTTCTTCTTCTTCTTCTTCTTCTTCTT
>NW_025377966.1:0-1121 GCF_016433145.1 Gracilinanus agilis
CTCTCTCTCTCTCTCTCTCTCTCTCTCCCTCTCTCTCTCTCTCTCTCTCTCCACACACACACACACACATTCCCTCATACTCCTCCCCCTATTACCAATAATGTGAGAATAAACAGAATTCATTGCTCCAGAATGTCTTTTTCTTTTTTTCAATTAAAAAGCATTTATTTTCTCTTCCTCTCACTTCCCATCACTGAAAAAAGAAACAATGCTTTCCACCCACTTGGAACAGGAAAATTAATTTAAATCCCTCCCAAGAAAAATAGGACATATTTCTTACTACTCTCATCACCCACCTCATGCTCTGTATATTCTAATGACCTAGAACAAAGAGTGCACCTCTTTATTGAGTTTATTTCCCTGACTCATGATGTAATTGACTCTTCTGTAGGATCTGACCCATATCTGAGGAAACAAAAATCTCCTTAAATTACCAAATATCCAAAAGAGACTACAGAGAGCATGAAATTTCCAGTGACATAAAATAAGGATTATACTGTTCTTAGTCTGTCAACAAGCCAGAACTGGCAAGATGAATATTTATCTAAACATTCGTGGTGTTTGATCCTCCAAAGGTGCTCAACTTGAATTAGGTCATTATATAATGTTATTGGTGAAGTTATTATTTTTTAAATTAATGGGAAATGTTAGCTTCATAAGAAAGAAGAGGGGAACATGAAGCACAGAGCACAAAGTTTTTTGGATGACTCCTAGACAATGAATGAATCCATTGGCAATCCAAGTTAGAGGCTTGAATAGCTTGGGGGTTCCTGATTTCTTTTTTTTTCCTTTTCCAGCAAAAGGACAAAATAAAGGGGACTGAAAAAAATTAACTTAGGAAATCAAAATATGAGATTTGGGGAGCTCACAAAAATTCCTATTTTGAAATCAGATACAAGGAAACAAAACTTGCAAAAGGACCAGTGATAAAAATCCACTTTTCTTAAATACTCATATTCCTCCTTTTATGGTCCCCTATTCCAACCTCACTCTTCTTTTTACAGTTGAAGTTCATGGAGTGGCTAAATGTGCTTGCTCTCGACAGAGTTTTATGTTTTCCTAGTCTCTAGTATTTGTGGAAAATGAGCCAGATAATGTGTTCCACCAGTAAACATAGAATT
>NW_025377967.1:0-1103 GCF_016433145.1 Gracilinanus agilis
CTTGCAGGGAGCAACCTGCCAACTCGGGATTTGTTGTTGTTGTTGTTGAGTTGGGTCTGAGTCTCTGTGATCCCATTTAGGGTTTTCTTGGCAAAAATACTGGATAGGTTTGCCATTTTCCTTCTCCAGCTTGTTTTACAGATGAGGAAACTGAGACAAACAGGGTTAAGTGATTGTGGGACGCCGGGCAATAATCATTATAGAGCAGCAGGCAAGACACAACGTATCCCAGTAAACAGTGTGACAGTGATGGTTAACAGTAACAGTAAGAATTACATCTGTAGAGTGAATGCGGGTGCTGCCGCCACCTGGTGGCCAAATGAGAAAGGTGCTGAATAAAAAATAAATCCGTAATTGACTTCCTCTCCAGCCAGATCTGTGTTTATTTCCAGTCTGGCTCTGGGGTGGCCGCAGCTCCGTTCAGAATACATTTCCTATTTGTTTTCTTGTTTTTTCCACCTGTGCTATTATCGTCTATTTAGGAGAAGCAGGACCCTCGTCTAACGGCGTGCATAGAGACAGCATCAATGAGGAGAGATGGCCCTTCATAGTGTTTAGCAAGCAGGATTAGACAGATGGAGAACTTGGTTCGAATCCTCCCTTTGATACTTTCTAGCTCTGTGGCCAGGGATCATATTTATGCTTTCCAAACTTGAATTTCTTCATTTGTAAAAAGGGGATGAAAGTAAGAAATCCCTCTTCACAGTGATAGATTCCAGGCATTTTTAGAACTGAAAGAAATCTTTAAAGACACGTAGCCCAACTTTCTCGTTTATTCGGTGAGGAAATGGAGCCTTAAAGAGGCTAAATGACTTGATCTAGATCACCCGGGTCACACTGGGCAAACAGAGATTGTCTCCAAAGCCAGGACTCAACTGATACATATATACTTTAAAATGCCAGTTATGTGTGTATATGTTAAAATTGGAAAGACACAGAGAAGATTAGCATGACTCCTGCACAAGGAAGACACACAAATTCATGAAGTGTTCCATATTTCTAAACTTATGTGGAAATTTGTCATTAAAATTAAAAATTACAATTTTAAAAAAGAAAACAATAAAATAAAATAAAATATAAAATATAATTATATATCATAATCA
>NW_025377968.1:0-1656 GCF_016433145.1 Gracilinanus agilis
CAATATATTATTATATATAACATTTGTTATATGTTATATATAATCTATAAATGCCTTTCAGGCGATGAAAATTTACAATTAAAATCATACACTTCTGGAATGATACCAGTATTGAGCAGTCCCTATCTGTATGAAAAGGCATATTCTAAGATGAAATACACAAAAATGTCCTTACAAATTAGCATTAAAAAATGAACATTTGCAATCAATTTTGATGATCAGGAATGCTAACTTTGAATCCTAAATAAAAGAAATGTAATCCTCCCCAAAAGAATTCCATTAATTTACTTAGTAGTAGTACAAAAATTGTACTCAATTATTATTATTATGCTTTAAATTTTATCAATTAAAAAGTTGTATTTTTCTAATACATGCACAAAAATATTCATAGCCGCACTCTTTGTAGTGGCAAAAAAACTGGAAAATGAGGGGATGTCCATTAATTGGGGAATGTCTGAATGAATCGTGGCATCTGATGGTGATGAAATATTATTGTGCTGAAAGGAATAGTGAACTGGAGGAATTCCATGTGAACTGGAAAGACCTCCAAGAATTGGTGCAGAGCGAAAGGAGCAGAACCAGGAGAACGTTGTACATACACCATGACACAATCGAATGTAATGGACTTCTCTACTGGTAACAATGCAATGACCCAGGGCAATTCTGAGGAACTTAGGAGAAAGAACATAGCAGCTATCCACATTCAAAGAAAGAACTGTGGGAGCAGAAACACAGAAGAAAAACATATGATCGATCATGTGATTCAATGGGGATATGATTGGGGATGTTGACTTTGAATGATCACTCTACTGCAAATATTAATAATTTGGAAATAGGTCTTGATCAATGATACGTGTAAAACCCAGTGGAATTGCTTGTTGGCTCTGGGAGTGGGGAGGGAAGAGGAGAGGGAAAAAACATGAATCATGTAACCATGGAAAAATATTCTAAGTTAATTAAATACATTTTTAAGAGTTGTGTTCTCTATCTCATTGCATAAGTACCTCTAAAATAGCCTTGATTTTGCTGAAAATATTTAACATCTTTTACAGTGAGTCTGTATTAAACCCATTGTGCTAGATCATTTTAAAATGTTATTTATTCTGTAAGTCATTGTTCACCCATGTATTTTTCTGTCTTTTTTAAAAACTCTTACCTTCTGTCTTAGAATCAATACTGTATATTGGTTCCAAGGTAGAAGAGTGGTAAGAGCTAGATAATGGGGATTAAGTGCCTTGCCCAGAGTTACATAGCTAAGAAGTGTCCAGGGTCACATTTAAACCCAGGACCTCCTATATCTAGGCCTGGCTCTCAAACCACTGAACCGCCTAGCTATCTCTCCCCACACACATGTATTTTCCAATATGTGTATTGGAATAGCACAGTTATGTGGGTTATATTGGAAGAAAATTCATAAGATTTGTTTATCTTAAAAAGGGGTCTTCAAGCTAAAAAAATCTGGGAACCATGACCCTCAGTGTTTGGGGTTTTTGCTCTTATGTCCTTCAGGTTAAGTTTCTGGGACATAATATGGTTCTGGTGGTGGCTGCCATCATGTGGTCTTCTAGAAGTGACAAAGGAACAAGGCTGGCTACCAGCAGGTGATGTATACAGACATGCAGATATTTAAACTCAAGGCCTTTATTAATAGCTTCT
>NW_025377969.1:0-1530 GCF_016433145.1 Gracilinanus agilis
AAAAAATGAAGCCATAGAACAAGATGATTTTTCAATTTCCTTCAGGCTCTGAATCTATCTTCCTGATTCTAAGAATGGATACCATGCACTGAAAGGAAGTGATTATTGTGTGTTCTTTAAATGGTTTCATTATTAAGCTTTATAACCAAAAGAAGCTTAAGTTACATGTTTACTTAACAAACTCTCGGTTGTAGGAATGGCCCAGACCACAAAAATGTGTATATCTTTAAACTAGGAGGTACCCAGAATGTGGAATGTGTGCATTGCATTGTCTGCCATGTTGGGTGGTTTGGAGTCCCTTTCCAACCTAATCACTTCAAGTCTTATTGAAATGAAGAAAGCTTCCTGGGAGGATTTATTGGATTATAACTGTGCTAATTCTGTTTATACAACTCTGGTTCCAATAGTTTATTTTTATTTATGACTCTACCATCTATAATATGGTTTACCTTTGTGATGCCACCCTTAGTTATACTAGCCCAGTATTGAGTTTTCTTCTCTATCAGGAATTACTGTGTTATAATTAGGGGAGTGCTTTCTCTCATCTTCATTTTGTAAAATCCAATCTTATGGCATAGAAACATACACATGATATAGAAATTCCTGATGTAAGATATAGAAAGAATAACATAGGTTTTAATGTAAACTGTAAGGATAGTGCCATTTTTTTTAAACCTTCTGATTTAGGATTCAAACTATATATTGGTTCCAAGGCAGAAGAGCAGTAAGGGCTAGGCAATGGAGGTTAAATGACTTGCCCATGATCATATGGCTTGAATGTGTCTGGATCCAGATTTGAACCCAGGTCCTCCTCTATCTAGGCCTGGTTCTCTATCTTCTGAGCCACTAGCTCCCCCTGCTTTTCCCCCCACCCAAATCTTCATAATATAAATCATGAATATAGTAAAATGGTCCAGTCCATTATTAATGATGATGACAATCATATCTAACATTTATAAGATACATTAAGATTTGCAAAATTCTTTACAAATTTTATCATACAATAATGTGACATACTCATGGATTTTGATATACTCACGAATATCTAATTGTAATTATCGTAACAACATGTAGCTTAGGGCAGCTACCTTGGGTGATAATGGGAGATTCATGATCCTGAGATGGTAAAATGACTGAACCCATCACTGAAGACAAAAGGAGTGGCATATGGACTCTTGGTCTTCTGGTATACTGTTATCTTAGCTCAGTAGAGAGTTAATTAATAGTGGTCTACTTGAGGTCATAGACTAAAAGCAAAAAAGCAAGTTTTTCTGTTACACATTAGGTTTTAGAAAGATAAGGTTAAGAGGAGTCCATTGGTATGGATTTCATGGCTTAGGCTGTAGCAGACAAAGGCATTAGGATCCCTCAAATCTTGGCTATTATTTTAAAAGTGAGATATTTCAAGGGGATAAAGAATGGGGTGAGATAGTATAAACCCTAAACAACTATACTACCATTAAGAATCTATTGTCCAAAACCTCAATATATTTATATATGCATATATATATGTGTATATATATATATATA
>NW_025377970.1:0-1372 GCF_016433145.1 Gracilinanus agilis
CTCCGTTCGTCTGGACTTGTTTTTATGTCCCCTTGAGGAGTTTTGTGTGTTTCGGTCAGGAGAGGTTAAGAGCTGCTTCTTACTCTGCCGCCATCTTAACCCGGAAGCCCACAATATAGTTTTTTAATAAGATTCAAAACCAAGAATAGAAAATAATATTCCAAATGTGGTCAACAAATGCAATAAAACCTGGACTTCATTTAATCTCTTTTATCTCCATATTCAATGTGCCATGTAAGGACATGGAAATGACACTCTAAAATGGATTGAACATGACTAACTACATCCAGAAGAAATCATGGCTAGAAGAAATAAGTTATTTATTTTTATGAAGACTCCAAAAGAATGGCAAAAATCACTAACAACATTGTTACTAAAAAAAAAAAATCATGACAGACAATTACTGATCCTATGCTAAATCAATTGGACTTTTCTCAATCCTTTTCCTTCTTGATCGCCCTGTATTGTTAAACTCTGTTTCCACCACATTTTTCTGAATACATCACTTCCCCTGGTTTTTGTGATGTCATTCTGTGATGGTTCTTTTCCTAATCAATCGACTGATCCCTCTCAGTCAGATTTACCATCCAAATCCATGTCCCTATGCATGGATATACACTAAGTCTCTGTCCTGGACACTTTGATCTACTTTCCACTCTTTCATCACTTCACATGGATTCAACTTTTTTCTCTGCTATGTAGAAGACTTCTGAATCTGCATATCAAGCCTTCATTTCTTTCCGGAATTCAAATCTTGCTTCTACAACTTCCTGCTTAACATTGTCCCACAACTCAACGTAGCCAAAATAGAATTTCTTTCCTCCTAAACTCACACTTTCTTCTAGCATCTATATTTCTACAATAACCACTACCATCCTTCCAATCACCTAAGTTCCCAGCCTACAAATCATTTTCAAGTTCTCCATATCCAATCAATTGCCAAACCTTCTCAATTGTATATATTCAACATCTCTGTGAGATCTACTATCCTCTTCTTCTTTCTATGCTTATCACAACTACTCTGGTTTATGTTCTCATCTCTCTCACCTGGACTATTGAAATAGTCTCCTAATTTTTTTGGCAACTACTCTTTCCTGCTCCAGTAGGTCCACAACACAGCAGCAAAACTGATATTCCTTAAGTTCAGGTTTGATCATTATTCTTCTTTCTCAGAAAGCTTTAATGCCTCGCAATTATCTTTGGTTAAAAATGCAAACATTTTATTTTTGTCCTGTATAAGACACCAAAATCTAACTCCAACTTACCCTTCCTGACATGTTATGATTTAAATGAGGACAAAATAAACATTGCCCAAATGATGTGATATTGTTCTATGAGTAGTCCATTGAGAGACTGATATATATATATATAT
>NW_025377971.1:0-1097 GCF_016433145.1 Gracilinanus agilis
AAAAAAAAAAAAAAACTACTACTGAGGAGCTCTCTATTATATCTCAAAGTTATCAAATTTTATTATAGTTTTTAAAAGTTAATTCAATTAAACCATATGCATATGTATATATGTATATATGTGATCAAATCTACCTATATATTGTCTGTATCTATATTTATATATATTATGTATACTTATAAATATTTTGAGATTTATATACATAAAAACACATTTTCTATGTGTGTGAATGTACACATATGTATATAAACACACATGCATGTATCTCTTCACTTTCCATAATATGTTATTTCAATTCCTCATCATGGTATAGACTTGGTCCTTAGATCTGCCTTTGACAGCTGAACCCAAGTTCAGCAGGGATTGACTAAGCTAAGAAGACTTCTAACAAAGTATTGGCAACAGACTGTGAAACTGTGCCCTTTATTTAAAGTACAAATACAGAGAATCTCTTTAGATAAAACAAAGATAAGCAACAAGGGGAAAAAATGTATAAGAACTTCAGTTGGTCAATACAGTAGTTTCTGACCATGGTAGTGACCAAGATGAAATGATAGAAAACTGGGGAGGAGGTACTTAAGGAGTTAATCCTTGTCTAATGACCAGTGGCTTGGCATGATACTGGAAAAATCTGAATCATATGAAAATTGGTATCAGAAAATAAAGATGATATTTTCAAATAAAATGAATGGGACTTCACCAAAAGACTGAGATTCTCACTATAAATGAATGCAGAAGAAAAAAGAAAGTTATAGCTAAATGGAGGTATGACTTCATCTTGGGGAGATAAATGAAAGAGCCAATATGTTGGTTTTATTGTTGGTCCAGATTCAATAACAGCATCTTTTCATGACACTTCCTTATCTCATGGTGAATTATACATGGTGAATATTTGCAAAACAGCACTACTATGAAAATAATTGTAGTATAAGCACTAATACCTGTTTCAAAAGATGACAAGAAAGAGGATTTCTCCAAAGAATCCATTAAAATCTTCTTGAGGGCAGAGCCAAGATGGTACAAAAGGTATGGGGACCCATCTGATTTCTGCCAAATTGCTCTCCGAAAAAATAAATAAATGAATATATATATATATA
>NW_025377972.1:0-1842 GCF_016433145.1 Gracilinanus agilis
CAGACTGCCAACATTCAATATAGGAATTTTTGTTGTGTTCATTTTCAGTTAGTGTGTCCAACTTTTTGTGAACCCATTTGGGATTTTCTTGGCAGAGACACTGGAGTGGTTTGCCATTTCCTTCTCCAGCTCGTATCACAAATGAAAAAATTGGGGCAAATAGGGTTAAGTGACTTACCCAGGGTCAAACAGCTGGAAAGTATCTGAAAATGAGTAAGATGAGCCTTCCTAACTTCAGTTCCTGTATTCTATCTACTGTGCCATGTAGCTGCCACAATATAGGAATACAGCATTATAATTTCAGGCCAGAAAGGGTCAAAATTCCTTTCCCAAGCTCTAGAACCATGATGGTGAACCTATGGCACACACACCAAAGATGACATGTGGATGCCTCTCCTTGGACCCCATCATGCCCCTGGATTGGCCAGCTGGGAGGCTGGCCCTACTCCCAAAGGCAGGGAGTGGCACATTCTAGCCTCTTCCTACTATTGCAGGGGCTAAGCACCATTGGGCAGAGCACAGCTGAACTAGGCTCAGCCCTGGGTGAGGCTGCTCTCCTCTGCCCCACTCTCCACTAAACCCCAAGACTCCCAAGAGCTGAGCAGCAGAAACACCCACTCCCCATAGACTGGTGATAGATTCTCCACACCTATCATCCTGCAAAAGGTACAAAGTCCTTTTAGACTTTGTGGACCCTTACTGGGTGAATAGAACAGGTAACAGTCCTGCTTTTGTAAGCAAAGAATTGATTGGGTCCAGGCTCTCCTGACTTCACTGACCCTAATTAAAATGACACCCTGAGCAAATCTAAGGCTGAGCCCTTTTCACTAAGGGAACATGCTAATCAGATCCTTCCTAATCCTTCAAAGGAGGATGGAGAGAAAATCACACACCCAGCCCAAATGGAGGGATCAAACCAGCTAACACCTAGTTGGGAGGGCATTAAGCCATCCTATCCAACTGTAAAACTGGAAGGGCAGATACATTAGATAATTAAAGTGACATCTAAACAAATGATACTAATAAAATAAGGAGTTGTTGTTGTTGTTTTTTAAGACACCATATACCAACATATTGAGATTATCCATTTTCAAAAAATTAAAGTTCCCTACAGAATTTGATTAATTATGTGCTTTGGTCCGTCATTTGGTCAACCCAGAAGTCCTTGCTAATGTGCCAAGCACTAAGCTAAGTGATGAGTGATACAACACTTTCAGTGATCCAGAAGTAGCTGCCTGCCTTGCCATCATTATGTACACCAATGATTAGCATCCTATTCAGACTAAATTGTAGAGAAGGGTGGCCCTAATTTGTGGTACAGTGGAAAGAATGCTGGTTTTGGAATCAGAAGATTCAAATCTATGTATCTTGCTATCTATGTGACCTTAAGGCAAATCACTCTACTTGGGTGGGCCTCAGTTTCCTCTTTTGAAAAAAAAAGTTTGGAAGGGGTAGTTGGACAAGAGACTCTAAGGCACACTTCTATTTCCTATGCATGGCATCACTAGTTAATTGAGAGTTGCAGTTGATTGAATAGGAGATTAACTAGCTTTCCTTGTAATGGGTACTTACAGTCACAGTTGCCCTGGGAGCAGTTTGGAACCATTGAACATATTACTACAAGCCTGATTGGGTTTCTCTAACAAATGAGTTAAAAAAAAAATCTCACTGATACCCAATGACAGATACAATCAATACATTTGATCCTCTTTCCAAAAATAGTTTGAATCTCCTTTTGGAGCCCACAGCAGATATGATCAATAAATCCTTCATATGGAGAGTAAAGAAAATCCTACCTTTCACCTTGGTCTAACCATTGGCTTCTCCAGGATCTGCAGAGCC
>NW_025377973.1:0-1848 GCF_016433145.1 Gracilinanus agilis
GCACATGGAGACAAGGAGAGAAGAGCAATAAAATGGAAGGGTGAAAGAGGTTGGAGACAGTATCCAAGAAAATTTTAATCATTACAGTAGGAGGGATCAGAAAGGTTCAAATGGAAAGAAAACCTCCAACTCCAAATTCAATCATTATCATCGTCATCACCAACATCTAATTATCCATATTTTCCTGGCCCACAAAATATTTTTACTGGGTGGTCTAACCTTATAGCATACTATGCAGAGTACTGAATGAGAACCAAAAGGCTTGAGTGCCATTATGTGTCCTTTGGGGGTAAAAAGAAAGCCTTCTTTTTCCTGGACTCAGTTTCCTCATTTATGTATGAGTGAAGCTTACCTGGACTCTGCATTAAGTTAATCAATTAAATCAAAGAATAAACCAGATGTAAACAAGAAAAAAAGAACATTTAAAAAAAAGAAACCAAGGCTCAGAGAGGTTAAATAATTTGCCTATGGTAAAATTTAGAGGCAAAGGTCGAACCTACGTTTCTCCTAACATGAGGTTTTCTTACTCCTTTTAATACACTATATCTCTGTATCTGTGCCTGCAGAGAGCATTCTCTACCTAGTTTCATCATCTGTAAAAATGGAAATAATAATATTTACAGGGCTTATCTACAGAGGTATTTACTTGTATGGCTTATCTCACAAGATTTTTGTGAATATCAGTGAGAAAACTGAAAAGGTGAGTTAGAGCCAGATTGTCCATGACTTTAAATGCCACAGTCAAGAATTTGTACTTTATTCCAGAGGCCATAGGGAGCTGCTGATTCTTTTTGAGCAGGGGAATAACTTGATCAGGTCTGTGCCTTGGGAGGAAGGTTCTGGTAGAAGTGAGATGGGCAGATTGTTAAACGAGAAACTGAAAGCAGTGAGACCAGTTAGGAGGCTCTTGTCACAGTGGCGTGAGACCAGAAGTGATGAAGGTTTTTTATCTTGGGTAATTGCCATGTAAGTGGAAAGGAGAAAGAAGGAAGATATTGTTGTGGAAGGACTGCTATGCACTAACAATAATAATCAAAACAACAGGTTGAAATATAAAATGTGAATATTCAAACAAATATACATTTTTAAATTTTAACCCTAAAAAAAAAGAGTATCTACATTGTTCCAAGGCTTAAGGCAATTAGCACAAAGTCATCCATAAAAAGGAGTCTCTGTAAGACATCATCATCTACGGAGAATCTCCCTTAAACTTGAAATCTGTGCGGGATTTCCACCATCACAGTAATGAATGCCTTTGGCAAGCATACATTTCCCTGTTTCATGACTCTCTGTTTCTAGGAAGTCATTGAGCAAAATTGTTTCTGCTTTTATTGCACTCAGGGAACCTTGAATGATTTTGAGTTCTGAATGAGAGACACCTTGCAAAAGAGCTTGGAAAGCTATATTTTGCTCTGCCAAATCAAGAACATTTTCATGATCAATAAAAAATAAAGCACAGTGTGACTTTACATCTTTCAGTCAATAGCAAAACAAGTAGAGATATGGATAACTATTGAATGCCACTTGGGAAAACCTGCTTGTTTTCCACCAATGCTCTCCTTAAGAATATCCTCAATTGGTGCCAAGATGACTTAGAAAGATGGTGTACATGTGGGACAGTAGGAATATGTCACTAGTTATCAACAAAACCCTGTTACCTTTTTTTGATATTATAATTAATAGTAATCATTAATAAGATTTTTCTATCCTTTTGCTATCTTTCCTCCTTTAGATAATTATATCTATTCCCCAATGCCCTCAAAATTATGCTTCAAGCATAAATCTTCTCTCTCTCTCTCTAATACTACTATATATATATATATATATATATATATATATATATATATA
>NW_025377974.1:0-1381 GCF_016433145.1 Gracilinanus agilis
TCAGAGGAGAAATCTTGGAACAAATTTCCCAGCAGAACAAGCGTAACCCTGGAGGGCTGGTCAGGGATCTCGGTGCCTCTTTAATGGAATAGAAAACCTTCAAGCTTTTCTAGAGGAAAGGCAAGAGAGCAACACGCTAGAGCCAAGCGGACCCCAGCAGTCGCTGGGAAGGGCTGGGCCGTGATGTGGTGCCAACATTCTTTTTTTTTTAAACCCTTCACTTCTGTGTATCGGCTCCAAGGCAGAAGAGTGGTGAGGGTGGGCCATGGGGGTCAAGTGACTTGCCCAGGGTCACCCAGCCGGGAAGTGTCTGAGGCTGGATTTGAACCCAGGACCTCCCGTCTCCAGGCCTGACTCTCCGTCCACTGAGCTACCCAGCTGCCCCTGTGGTGCTAACATTCTAACCGGACGGGGAACGAGGGCCCCTGCAGCCCCTCATACCGCTCTTGGCTCGGTTCTAAGGGTTTTACCAGGAGAAAGAGAAGGCAGAAGTCCAAGAGGCCCTTCCATGCCAGACAGAAGGAGGCAGGAGGAGGAAACTGCTCTTTCTCTGCTTGAAGAATATGCAAAAGGTGGGGGGCGGGGCGAGCCCAGGAATGTCAGTCTTATCTGCCCAACACACCCCTTCCAACTGTTTGGTGTGGAAATCTTTGAACCAGGAAGCCAGCTAAGCTGAGGGAGGGAGGAGAGGGTGGCTTAAGAGGCAGGGCCAGAGCCACCCCCCCACCCCCACCCCGCCTCCCCCAGCTTCCCGGGCTTGAGGCCTAGAGAGGGAACCACTGGGGAAGGAGGAAGCACACCAGGGGCCAGAGAGGCCACTTCAGAGCACATTGGACGAGAAAACTGGCGTTCTAGAACATTCTAGAACATTCCAGGAAAACGGCTTGGAACTCTGCTCCAAGTGGGCCAGACTAGCAGGCCGCCTGGCCCCTCGGACCTGCGTCTGGTTGGTCTCCATCCCAGGACAAAAGCTCCTCTGAGGCAGTCTCTGTGGGAGGTCGAGCGGCCTCCTCAGTCCCTTCCCCAAGAGCCCAGCACCGGCCCCCGAGGATGTTTGAGCCCCTTCATTTCCAGAGGCCCAGGCCAAAGGGGGAAGGAGCCCGAATCCTGGGGCTCCTGGACTGCCCAGGCCCCCCTTCATTTGGCTTTCGTGGCCCGGGCGGCCAGAGTCTCCGGCGTCTCTCTGTCTCTCCTCTCTGTCTCTCTCTGTCTCTGTCTCTGGTTAACTTAGAAACACCCCGGAAGGATGAGAGAGTCAGAAAAGCCTCTTTCGTCCAGGGTGGCCCCGCCGGCCCCCTCCCCCGCCCAAGGAAACGGGGAACCTCCAGGGGCTGGGAAAGATGGCTGACAGGATCGGACCGTCAAGGCCGGGGGGGGGGGG
>NW_025377975.1:0-1352 GCF_016433145.1 Gracilinanus agilis
AAAAAGACATGTACAAAAATATTTCTAGACCCGCTCTTTGTGGTGGCAAAAACTGGAAAAGAAGGAATTAGAGAATAGCTGAACAAATTGTGATTTCTCTTGGTGATGGAATACTACTGTGCTGAAAGGAATAACGTATTTTTGGAATTCCATGTCAACTGGCATGACCTCTAGGAATTGATGCAGAGTGAAAGGAGCAGAACCAGAAGAACATTATACACAGAGAATGATATACTATGGTAAAATGGAATGTAATTGACTTCTCTACTAGCAGCAATGTAATGACCCAGGATAGTTCTGAGGGATTTATGGAAAATAAGGCTTCCCACATTCAGAGGAAGAATTACAGGAGTGGAAACACAGAAGGAAAACAACTGCTAGAACACATGAGTTGATGCAGACATGACTTGAGAATTAAACTCAAAACGATCACTCTAATACAACTGTAAATAATATGGAAATAGGTCTTGATTGATGACACATGAAGAAACCAATGGAAATGTGTATCAGCTTTAGAATGGGGTGGGTTGGGGGGGTGAGGGAGAGTAAGAGCTTGAATCTTGTAACCATGGAAAATTTTTTTCTAATAAAACAATAAAAAAATTTAAAACAAAATTTCTAAACCTCAAAAAAAAATCATGATTGCAACTCCTGTCTTCTTTTTCTCGGTTGAAGCCCAATTGACTTTACTCCAGCCTTTTATTTTTACTCTATGTGTGTCTACCTGCTTCATGTGTGTTTCTTGTAGACAATATATGGTAGTATTTTGGTTTCTAATTCTTTCTGCTATTTGCTTCAATTTTATGGGCAAGTTCATCCCATTCAAATTTAGAGTTATAATTATCAACTGTTTTCCCAGACATTTTGATTCTTGCTGCTTGTCCTGCCCTTTCTTCTTTCACAATTTCTTTGTATGCCAGTGTTTTGTTTTTAATCAGTCCCCCTAGTCTCCCTTTTTGTACTTCCCTTTCTCCCCCTTCCCTTCTTATTCTCCTCTTGTTTTTCTTTAGGGTTTTTTAAAACTAGCCCCTCTCCCTCTCCCTCCCTATTGCTTCCCTCTCCATCAGTCCTTTTGTTACACTTCTACTTCTCTATAGGGTGTGAATAAATTCTCTGCCCCAATGCATCTGATTGTTCTTGCCTCTTTAAGTTAATTTCAATGCACTTATGAATTAAGGATGTCCTTTCTCCAACCTCTTTCCCCTTCCAGTGATTTTGGCATTCTCTCCTGTTCCCCCCACACGCTTTTTTATGGAATATAAATTTACTCCATTTTGACTCTTTTCCCATTTCTCTTAATATTATCTTCTTTTTTTACCTCTAGCTTTATATATATTTATACATACATACAT
>NW_025377976.1:0-1349 GCF_016433145.1 Gracilinanus agilis
CTTCCTTCCTTCCTTCCTTCATAATGGAATCTGGATCCTCCAAGTTAAATAGGCCACCTAATTCAACCTCCTTAGGAGAAACAGAAAGGCAGGTGATTTGGGCACTGCCTCCTTTGAAAAACCAAATATGAAATGATGATTTCATTGAGTGGAAGACAATATTGGATTGTTCTGGAACAGGTAGCCCATTTGAACGAGTTATGATGAGGCTAGGTTCATAGAATTCAGAGCTAGCAGGGGCTTTTGAGGTTATTGTCTAATACAACTCCCTCATTTTACAAATGATGGAACTGAGACCCAGAGAGGTAAAGGGATTCCTCTTTTTTCTTTTTCTTTTGTTTCCTAGCCTATGATTAAGATCTATCACCACATTTTGGGGAGTATGTTAATCCACCAGAGGGTGACAGTTGACAAGAGAGGAGGCAAAACATGAATGTCAAACATGAAGCAATTGACTTGATAGCATTTCTTTAAAAAGAAAGAAAGGAAGAGAGGAAGGAAGAAAGAAAGAAAAAAAGAATTGGTTGGAGGTAGAAATTTGAAATTATTGGTTAAAATTAAGTTTTGGATGGGCAGTGGAAGTCGATTATTCATGTTTATTATTTATTGTTAGCTTAAATAACAAAGATTTGGTTTTACCTGCTAGATTTAGTATAGCTATTTCTTTTCTTTTGTTTTTTTAAACCTTTAACTTCCATCTTGGAATTAATATTGTGTATTGATTGGTTCCAAGGCAGGAAAGGGTAGAAAATTGGTGTTGAGACTTGTCCAGGGTCACACAGCTAGGAAGTGTCCGAGGCCAGATTTGAACCTAGGACCTCCTGTCTCTAGGCCTGGCTCTCAATCCATTGAGCCATCCAGCTGCCCCAAGTAATTTATATTCTAATGGGGGAAGATAATGCATTAAAGGGATCTAAAAGAGTTAGGGGTACATGTGGGAAAAATCTGGAAAGTCAGTAGCTGAACAGGGTTAAAAGTGAGTATGGATGGTTTAGGGCAGTGATGGTGAACCTTTTAGACACCAACAGCCCAAATTGCACCCTCATGCTACAAATGAGCCTTTCACTTACCCCAGACAGGGGAGGGAGGAAGTGCTTCTACTGGGTTGCTGGACAGAGGGGTGGGTGAAATGAAAAATGTGCTCAGGCGTGGTGGAGAGGGAAATGGGAGAAATCCCTCTGGCACACACACGCCAGACTTCCTCAACTAAAGGTCCTGGAAGAACTTGCCAATAGGACTGGGGTTCAGTATTCTCATTTCTCTAATTATGGGATTGGACTAGATGGCTTCTTATGAGGCTCCTTCCATAAACCAAATTATGGTTCCATAAGAATATATATATATATATA
>NW_025377977.1:0-1125 GCF_016433145.1 Gracilinanus agilis
GGAAGGAAGGGAGGGAGGGAGGAAGGAAGAACCTAAGAGAAAGACAGGAAACTCTCCTTCATTCCCAGCTTGTGACTATCCAGGAATTTCTTTAGTTCATAAATGATGTTTTTGTCCCTACAATGTGCTCAATATTACACTAAGCACTGTGGATTTTATAGAATCATCATATCCAAATGAAGCTGTGATCTCATCTTTTTGAGATTTTTCTACAACAATCTAATTCTAGATTATAACTATTCCTGTCTGCCCATCCTGTGTGACTTTGATCTGTGTTCTACCTAAAGTTCACCATGGAGATCCAGCCAGTATATTGGAGATCTTCCTTGATTTTTCCCAACAAGGAAAGGGTACTAGTGGAACCCTCTGAGGATAAGTCTATGTAAATTGAGAGAAATTCAGGAAATGCATGTTTTTGTTTTCATTTTTTACAACTCTTACTGACTCTTTATACTATCTTATCAAGGGGCTATGAATTCCCTAAGTGGAAGTCCTCTGACCAACATATCCTTTGACCATAGGGAACTCAAGACTATGGTTGGAAAACTCTGTGCGGAAACTCATCTTAAATGGTCAGATATTCTTCCCATAGCTTTGTTTTACCTACATACAAGGCCAAGAGCAGATTTGCATATATCATCGTATGAGATGCTCTTTGGACATACTCCACTGCAAGCAAAAATGTGTAAGGCTGTTTATGCATCACTCCTAGGAGGTGATTGCCAAATTGTTTCATATTTAAGTGCTTTACAGAAGAGGCTAAGAGAATTACAAGATATGGGAGTATTAATTCAATCTGGTCCATTGGATTATTCTCTTCATAATTTTCAACCAGGTGATATGGTCTATGTGAAAAATTTTGCAAAAACATTGGCAACAGAACAAAATTGGGAAGGTCCTTATACAGTTGTATTGGTTTCACCATCTTCTGTAAAAGTTTTAGGCAGAGATTCATGGTATCATTGTTCTCATGTTAAATTAGCACATGGTATAGATAATGAAAATGTAGAGATAGAAGAAGAAGAAGAAGAAGAAGAAGAAGAAGAAGAAGAAGAAGAAGAAGAAGAAGAAGAAGAAGAAGAAGAAGAAGAAGAAGAAGAAGAAGAAGAAGAAGAAGAAGAAGAA
>NW_025377978.1:0-1897 GCF_016433145.1 Gracilinanus agilis
AAATCAAAGATACACTTGGATGGGACAGACATCGCCAAACAGTTCTTTCTCTGGCGGTGGGGAGCATTCCCCATTGTTCTAAGCTTTAGGCAGTTCTAAGACTTTGAGTCCGTAAAGGATGTTTCCTCTCCTGGAAGTTGCCTATACTAGTGGCATGTTTTTGCTTCTTTGTATCCCAACATTTTATTGAGATATCTGGCATATAGCTTCCTAAATAAATAAATAAATAAAGCATAGATACTTATTATTTTTTTAGATGCTTATTTAAAAAAAATTTTTTTAACCCTTACCTTCTGTCTTGGAGTCAATACTGTGTATTGGATCTAAGACAGAATAATGGCGAAGGCTAGGCAATAGAGGTTAAGTGACTTTCCCAGGGTCACATAGCTAGGCAGTGTCTGAGGTCACGTTTGAACCCAGGATCTCCAATGTCTGGGTCTGGCTCTCAATTCATTGAGCCACCCAGCTGTTCCCAATCAAAATACCTTTTCTTTTTTTAAATTAAAACCCTTACCTTTGGTCTTGAAGTTCAATACTGTATATTGGTTCCAAGGCAAGGCAGAAGAGTGGTAAGGGCTAGGCAATGGAAATCAAGTGACTTGCCCAGGGTCACCCAGCTGGGAAGTATCTGAGGCTAGATTTGAACCTAGGACCATAGATACTTCATAAATGTTCATTGACTTTAAGAGCCAAGCCTAGAGACAGGAGGTCCTAGGTTCAATTTGGCCTCAGACACTTCCCATCTGTGTGACCCTGGGCAAGTCACTTGACCCCCATTGCCTACCCTTACCACTCTTCTGCCTTGCCTTGGAACCAATACACAGTATTGACTCCAAGAGGGAAAGTAAGGGTTTAAAAAAATAAAATAAAATAAAATAAAATAAATGTTCATTGATTGCCTGAAATCTCAAGTCCAGCCCCTTCTCCATTTATCTCTCGCCAGTTATATCTATATCTAAAGCCCAATTTTTCTCATCTATTTCTCAATCTACGTTTCACCTTCTCTATCTCTACCTAGAAACCAAGACGACTAATCTAACTATCCACATTTCACCCTCTGTATCTCTAGGCAGATGTAGCTCTGCCTAATCCATTTATCTAGCTACATTTCGGAATGTCTATCTACGGATCTATAGCTAACCTATTTAGCTGACTAAGAGACCGATTTCATAGTATTCTGGAGAGGAAAGTTTAAAGTACAATATCAAAGCAAATAATGATCATTACTGGGCTGGGGCTGACTCAGCATCTTTTTACAAGGGAAGGTTAGCACAAAGGAATTCCTGAGTAGAATCGTATTTAAAATATTTAAAATATATTATGTGACAAGAGACCGTGGATGCCCGGAAGGCTCGGGGAGTGCGAATTCCCCCAGGTAGGCCCCCCCCCCCCAATCTTTTCCTCTAATTAAATCCCCCTCGCAAAGGAAAGGAAATTGACAACGCTAGGGTAACTATTGAACTGGGGACCACCCCGCGGTTTAATGCCGAACGTCTCCTCAGTCAATGTAAATATAATCTGCCCACTTAAGGAAGGCGGCGTATACCGTGCAGCCGCGAGAGAGGGATGTGTTTCCGAATGCAAAGCAGTGATTTAGAGAAACCCCAGGAGCCGATCTGATACCCAGCAGCTGCCGGAGCCGCTCATCAGAGATCATCTCTTCCATCACAGGCACTCCAGCCGCCCAGGACGATCCATTCCGAACGTGCTTGCAGCGGAAGAGTGGCCCCATTTGCCATTCTGTAAGATACATCCGCAGCCAGACCGCTGGGACTCCGTGGGGGCCGCCACTCTGCTCCGGAGCCAACCCAGTGCGGGGAGGGGAGGGAAGAGGGAGGAGAATGAGAGACTAGACGCTGCGCCCGCGAGCCAACTTTTTAAACTGAGGTACTCGGCC
>NW_025377979.1:0-2124 GCF_016433145.1 Gracilinanus agilis
TATATATATACAGAGAGTGTGAGAGTAAACTGTTTAGGATGACATACAAAAATAAATTTAGGGATGAAAAAGAGGAATGCACTGAAAGAAAAGGAAAAAAGAGTAAAATGGGATAAATTATATCACTTATAACTTTAGACAATATAAAATTTTCTGAAATATACTTGTCAAGACAAACACAGGAATTATAAAACATAATTACAAAACACTTTTCACACAAGTAAAGTCAGATCTAAAGAACTGGAAAAACATTAATTGCTTATGGATACACTTAGCAAATATAATAAAAATGACAATTCCACCTAAATTAATTTGCTTATTCAGTGCCATATTAATTAAACTATCAAAAAGTATCTCATAGAACTAAAATAAATAATAATGAAATTCATCTGAAAAAATAAAAGATAAAAAATCAAGGCAATTAATTTGGAAAAATGTAAAGGAAGGTGACCTAGCAATCCAGACCTCAAACTAAACTTTAAAGCAGTTATCATCAAAACAGTTTGATACTGGCTACCAAATAGAATGGTGAATCAATGGAATAGATTAGGAATAAAAGACCTTAGGAATCTTGTGTTTAATAAACCCAAAGATCCCAGCTTTTGGGATAAGAACTCATTATTTGACAAAAACTGCCAGAAAAACCAGAAAACTTTATGGCAGAAACTGGGTATGGACCAATATTTCATACTTTATACCAAGATAAGTAAAGATGGATATGTTATTTAGACATAAAAGGTTATACAAAAAGTAAATTAAGGGACCATAGAATAGTTTATCTGTCGAATCTATGGAGAAGGGAAGAAATTTATGATAAAATAAGAGACAGAAAACATTACAAGATGCAATTGACTATATTAAAAATTCAAAAATCTTGTACAAAGAAAATCAATGCAACCAAGATTAGAAGGGAAACAAATTGGAAAAAATTTATACCAATTTTTTTATAAATATCTTATTTCTCAAACATATAGAGAACTAAATCAAATTTATAAGAATACAAGCCATTCCCCAGTTGACAAATGGTCAAAGAATATGAACAAATATTTTTCAGATCAAGAAATCTAAGTGATCAATAATTATATGAAAAAATGTTTTAATTCTTCTTGATGAGAAAAATGTAAATTAAAGCATATCTGTGGTACCACCTCACACCTATCTGACCAGCCAATATGACAGTAGAAGAAAATGATAAATGTTGGAGGGCATATTGCAAAATTGGGACACTAATGCATTGCTGGTGCAGTTGTGAACTGGTCCAAGCATTCTGGAAGACAATTTGGAACTTTGCCCGGAGAACTATAAAACAATATGTACCTTTGATAACACTACTAGGTCTATATCCCAGAGAGATCAAAAAAGGGAGGAAGAACCTACTTGTACAAAATTATTTATAGCAGCTCTTTTGGGGGTGGCAAAGAATTGGAAATTAAAGGAATGTTCATCAATTGGGGAATGGCTAATAAAATTGTGGTATATAATGGTGATAGAATACTGCTCTGCTATAAGAAATGATGAACAGGAAAATTTCAGAAAAAGCTGTAATGATCTACATAAGCTGATACAGAGTGAAAAAAGCAGAACCAGAAGAATAGTGTACATGGTAAGAGCAATATTGTGGTATGATCAACTGTCAAAGATTTAACTACTCTCAACAATATAATGATCTAGGAATTCTGAGGAACTTGGGTCAAAGAATGCTATCCAGCTCCAGAGAAAGAACTCTTATGAGTCAGAATGCATATCAAACTGTAGTATTTTTCACTTTAGTTTATATAGGTCTTTATTTTAGTATTTTGGTTTTATATAATAACTATTTTCTTACAAAAAGGAACAATGTAGAAATGTTTTGCACGATAATACATGTATAACTCAGATGAAACTGTTTACCTTCTCTGGGAAGGGGGAGGGAAGAAAGGGAGAGAGACAATTTGGAAAATGTAAATTCAGAAATCTTACATGGAAAATTTTTATGACATTCATTTGGCAAAATAAAATATCTTCAGAGAAATGTTTTAAATGGAAAGATTTAAATGAAATTATGAGGAGTGAAACAAGCAGAATCAAGAGGATATTATATGCAAAAACAGAAATATTGTTTGAAGAAATAACTTGGGCATGTCT
>NW_025377980.1:0-3470 GCF_016433145.1 Gracilinanus agilis
TCTGTCTCTCTCTCTGTCTCTGTCTCTCTCTCTGTCTCTGTCTCTCTCTCTGTCTCTCTCCCCCTTCCTCTGTCCCTCTGTCTCACTCTTTCTCTCTCTCTCTTTGTCTCAAAAGTTTCTTGTTTCTCTTTCTTTGGACATTGTGTTTTCTTCCTACTCCAACTCAGTGCTCTTAGCTCATCCCTTTGGAAAATAGAATCCTTTAAGGAAGGTAATTTAAGTTGCGTTGGAGGTGTCTGTCTTGTAGTCCAACTGAGACAAACAGCTCTGCCCTTGCACAAATTTTATCCAAAGAGTCACCATTAAGCACAAAATTGGAGGGGAAACAGAGAGACAACCATCTTGAACTGGGTGGGGAAAAGGAGAAGGGAGGGATGAAATTTTTTCCTTTGTTTCTCGCTTGCCACAAACTATTTTCTTAGATAACAAATGACATTCATTTGGCTTAACTTTTTTTCCTCCCAGAGTTCCTTCTGTAGCTATTGGGAAGTAGTCAAATGAAATGTGAAAAGAGTACTTAATGTGGAAGTTTTGGAATTCTAGATATAAAATCCTTACTTTGTTGGCTACAGCTGTATGCTCTGAGGCAAGTGATTTCATCTTGATGGGCCTCAGTTTCCTGATTGGTAAAATTGGAGGTTTGGGCTAGATGACTCTTCCTCTTTCCAGCCCTCCATCTCTGATCCTATGGCCTGAGTTCACTTCCTAGTTCTTACCCACAGATACCTTGAAATTGTTGTGACAATTAGACATTTCCCACATCTAAAAAATACTGATAATAATGTTTGATTACCTCACTGGTTTAGTTGTAACAAGGCTCGAATGAGTGTTGTAGCCCTTATCCTCGTCCTAGCTCTCACTCATAATGCCAAGTCAAGCACCCAGAGGGCTGATTAGATACAACTCTTCCTTCAGGTTCCAGGGGTATCGCTTAGGTGTTAGGGGGCTTTCACCTTTTTTTTTTTTTTTAAACCCTCAACTTCTGTGTATTGGCTCCAAGGCAGAAGAGTGGTAAGGGTAGGCAATGGGGTCAAGTGACTTGCCCAGGGTCACACAGCTGGGAAGTGTCTGAGGCCAGATTTGAACCTAGGACCTCCCGTCTCTAGGCCTGACTCTCAATCCACTGAGCTACCCAGCTGCCCCTCACCTTTTTTGAAAATAAGTTTTTATTGGTATTTTCAGTTTCTTCTATCACTATAGTTATTTCAAGTATCCTTTCTCCTACTTCAACTCCCGAGAGCCATTCCACATGACAAATAATATATTTGTTAGAAATTTGATTGATTTGATTAACTGATTGCTATATTCCCCAAAGTCCAGAAGACCTATACTACGTGTCACACCTGGGGACCTCCTACCTTCACAGAAGGACAAGTTGGGAGTGTCTGTCTCTTCATTCAAGTCCTACTTTATAATTTCGTTATGTTTACTTCTTTTATTTTTAATCTCTTACCTTCTGTCTTGGAATCAATACTGGGTATTGGTTTCAAGGCAGAAGAGTGCTAAGGGCTAGGCAATGGGGGTTAAGTGACTTGTCCAGGGTCACACAGTTGGGAAGTGTCTGAGGACAGATTTGAACCTAAGACCTCTTGTCTTTAGGCCTGGCTCTCCATCCACTGAGATACCCAGCTGCACCTGTTACATTTACTTCGGATTTTTTGGTGGGCCACTGTAGTTCCATTTAATTATTGTAGTTACTGCATTTATCATCTTCTTGGCTCTGCTTCTTTCCACTCTCTATCAGGTCATATAGTTCTTGCCACACTTTAGGAGGCTGAATGCTATTGGCTCAAGCTCCCATTCTGGTATTCCTCCAATATCAGTTAAAAATATGTATTTTAAACC
The DNA here is from genome assembly GCF_016433145.1 of Gracilinanus agilis. Taxonomy (NCBI): domain Eukaryota; kingdom Metazoa; phylum Chordata; class Mammalia; order Didelphimorphia; family Didelphidae; genus Gracilinanus; species Gracilinanus agilis. Next base: position 1,846 of record NW_025377980.1, read on the forward strand.
CTTGCCTTTTGTCTTAGATTTGATACTGAATATTGATTCTAAGATAAAAGAGCAGTAAGGGCTAGGCAATGGGGGGGATAAGTGACTTGTCAAGGGTCACACAGGTAGGAAGTATCTAAGGCCAGATTTGAACCCAGTTCCTCTTGACTCCAGGACTGGTTTTTTCTCCCAATATCAATTGACCAGTTATTTCCTTAATATCACCTAAACATTGCCAATTTGTATTTCCATGACATCATAGATAATTGCCATCAATTAACTTTTTTTTTTAAACCCTTAACTTCTGTGTATTGGCTCCAAGGCAGAAGAGCGGTAAGGGTGGGCAATGGGGGTCAAGTGACTTGCCCAGGGTCACCCAGCTGGGAAGTGTCTGAGGACAGATTTGAACTGAGGACCTCCTGTCTCTAGGCCTGACTCTCAATCCACTGAGCCATCTAGCTGCCTCAATTAGCTTTTACAAAAGGATATTTACAGACCAGATACAAGAAGAATAGAAGCATAAACACTGATCCCTGCCTCCCTCCCAACCATACTCTCTCCCCTGTCCCACCTCAGGGATGGGGGGTGGGGTGGGCTTAAACTTGCTCTGAAGCATTTGCCCATTAAATTCACCTTCAAAGGGGCAGAGCCAGCGGACAGTATGCCTCTCTTGCACGCAGAACATGGATGCAGATTGCTCCTCAGGGCTAGCTCCTTTCCAGACTCAGCTCCTGGACATTGTGTGGCTCTTCCAACTTTTTCAGATCTTACAAGGTCCTATGTGAAAGGAAAGAAGGCTCCAACAGAAGAGAGCTCCCACCGCCCCAAGCTTGCCTAGAATGATGGGCATCGATGGTTAGTCCCAGGAAGGAAGGACACCTGCTGGAGTTCTAGTCCTCCTCATCCTGATGGCCCACAGGAAGGACAGAAATCAGGTTTCTCCATGGGCGCTTTCTGTATGCAGAAATATTCAGCTCTGGCTCAGTCGTCAACCAAAAGGCCTTTTCTTCCCCATGTAGCAAGCAGAACTCTGAGGTAGGGCTCCAGAGCAGCCCCATTCCAAGACTTCACACCCTTCCAGAGATAGACTCACTTCCTGCTCATGATATGAAGGTTATCGGCTAAGTATTATAAAACTTTTTGTTTGGACGTTACCAAGAAAATCCAGCCAGTAGAAAAAATAATGACAAAGTTCATCTGGAAGAATAAAAAGGTCAAGAATATCAAGGGAATCAATGGAAAAAATGTGAAGGAAGGCAGCCTAGGAATACCAAGTCTCAAACTGTCTTACAAAGCAGTAGAGCAGTGGAAGAGACTAGGTACACAAAACCTAGGAATAAATGACCACAGAAATTTGATGTTTGATAAATCAAAAGGCGTTGGGGACAAGAACTCACCATTTGACAAAAACTATTGGAAAAATTGAGAAATGGTATGGCAGAGACTGGGAATAGACAAACATCTCATACCATATGTTCCCATGATCTAAACATAAAGGCTGGTACTGTAAGCAAATCAGAGGACCATGGAATGGTTTACCTTTCAGATCTATGGATAAGGGAAGAATTTAGGGCCAAGCAAGAGATAGAGAGCCTTATAAGCTTTTACCTTACCTTGAGAGAGCAAGATGGCTCCTGGAGTTAGGA
>NW_025377981.1:0-1051 GCF_016433145.1 Gracilinanus agilis
GAAGGAAGGAAGGAAGGAAGGAAGGAAGGAAGGAAGGAAAGAGAGGGGAGCTATTATGACTGCATTTTACAATTGAAGAAATGGAAGCAGATAGAAATTAAATGACCCTCCCAGGGTCAAAGAGGTATTAAGTATCTGAAGCCAAACTGTAATTCATGTCTTCCTGACTCTACACCCAGAATTCTATCCAGTAGGTGGTTAATTTTTATTCATTAAAAGAATTTCTATACCTAGATTTCCAGATCCCACCCACACTGGGCCCACTTGCCCAAATCAACATAAAAGGAGGAAAAAATGAGGCCACGGAGACTGAAAAGGCACCTGTATGGTGCCAGGATGTATTTTGAGAGCCACCATATACCTGTGGCTAAAAAGGACTCCGTGCAGGTTGTGTCGGAACCAGTTTTACCCAGAGAAAACTCATTACTGGATTTTCATAGCAAGCATTTAAACCTCATAAATAGCTTCAAATAAGGAAGTGATCTATAATTTTATTGATTGTTTAGGGGGAAAGTGTTACTAATATACATCAAATTTGAGATTGTGTGCATACTTTTTTGGGGTAAGGTTAAGAAAAAGGAAAGACTTGTCAAAAATTTACCTCACAAGCTTACATTGCCCTATAAATATTGTTTGAACACAGCAGAAATTTTACTCATATCTAAAACTGTGCCCACATCTAAAAAGGCACAAGAAATGAAATCATCAACTTACTACAGACCTGGTGACCATAATAATAATAATTTAAATAATAATAATATCTAATAATATATATTTCTTATTATTATATTTATATTACCTATTCTATTGTATAACTATATTAATTGATAATAAATAATGATAACAAAAATTTTAATTTTTTTCTTAAGTACTTTATCTCATTTGAGCCTCACAAAACTTATTTTCATATTACTAAGACTATCCACTAACTATATCCTGCTTTTCATCTACAAATGAAATTTTAAAGCAAAGCAACAGAATGGAGCAGGTGCAGAGTTAGTTTTGGGACTATTTTATTTATTTCATTTAATGTGTAACACCATAAAACACA
>NW_025377982.1:0-2364 GCF_016433145.1 Gracilinanus agilis
CTTTCCAGAAAAAAAATATTACTTAGACACCTGGAAATTAATTTTTTTAAATTTTAATAGCAATTAATAGATAAGATAAATGTACCTGTGGCCATCACAGGTTCCCTAGATTGCTGCAGCACCCACCAGGGGGCAGTGGCGTCCACTTTGGGAATCATTGATATATATGATATATATAATTATTATAGAAAATGTATTATATACAATGTTACATATAATATAATATATACTCAAATAAATATGTAAAATAAATATATATGTATATGTAATATATAGAAATTATATATAAAGCTGTGATGGTTGGGGACTGGAAGTGGAATAGAGTTTGGAAGCAATGCTTGAGCATAATAAAGAAAGAAGAACATTCAGGCAGAGAAGGTCTAGGTAGAGGGTAGTAAGGTTCTTTTAGATATTCAAGGTGGCAACTTGAAGGCAATGATCACATTTGAAAGTATACGTGGAGAATACAGAAAATAAATTTCATAATTTTGCCCAGAGTCAACCTTTGCCTCTCAATGTATGTTGTATGTCCCAATAATATTTGCAAATATTGGCTCCTGGAAGTTGAAGTATTACTGTGATATTCAATTCTTCTGTTCTTGTAGGTTTCTACATTATCCAGAGAAAATGAAAGCAAACAAGTGTGACCTTCACTCAGTGACTTCCCCTCTCTGGAACTCAGCTTCTTCATATTTTAAACGAGGTGGTTAGATTAGATACTTGAGAATGCATCTTCTGGCTCTGTCATTTAAACATTTATTCTGGGTTTCTATAATCTACAACCACCATCAACACCAACAAACCTATTGAACAAGAGAAAAATATCTCCAAAAAATTAGATGTTGGGGTAAAAAAAAATAAAACAAATATAAGGAGAGAATAATCCTTTTTTTTAAATTACATTTTTTCACTGGGCAAGTTTTTATGACTGATTTTTAGCAGATTTCAAAGGACAACAAAAATCAAATGGAGACATTTCCTAATTTTAGAACTAAAGATTTGTCATTTAAATAGGGGAAAATATATGTCCATATATTTCCAGCATTTCATTAAAAAACTGTCATGGTGTTTCATTTATAATATAATGTCAAGGAATAGACTGCCAGTATCTTGATGGTAAAAAGTAGGATAATGTAGGAGAAAAAAATTATTGGACTTTGAGTCCAAAAATTAAGGTGCAAGTTTCAGGGTTGCCATGTATTAATACATGACTATGCATGGATAAGTTTCTTATTCTTAATGGACCTCAGTTTTGTCCTCTGTAGAGTGGAAATAATATTTCCATAAACTCAGGGTTATTATGTAGAAATTATTATGCAAATTGGGTTTTGCTATGGAAATAAAACTCTTTAAGAAAGTAGGTTAGTAATTTTTAGCTAGTTTTCTAGAAAATGGTTTAATATGCATGAACTATGCTTGTCTACCTTGCTGCTTTCTTTTTATTCTTTTTAAGTCCTTATTTTCTATCTAGAATCTATACTATGTATTGGTAGAAGAAGGTAGAAGAGCAGTGATGGTTAGGTAACGGGCATTAAGAGACTTGCCCAGGGTCACATAGCTAGGTAGTGTCTAATGTGAGATTTGAACCCAGGACCTAACACCTCTAGGTCTGGCTCTCAATCTACTAAGGCACCTAGTTGCTTCCTTTATTGCCTTCTTTAACATAAAGATGAAATAATGACTTGCATCAATTGTAAATAATTTCCTAATTCCTGATAAGAATGATTAGAGGTCATATTTTAAGATTTCTGGAGTTCCCCAATGGATTTGTGATCTCACTGTTGTGGGATCTTCTGGAAAGAGAAGTCATTGTCAATCCATGCTTGGCTAGGCTGTTTGAATTTGATCCATATACTCCAATGTGTGTGAAACATCCAGTCTCCCCAACATACAAGATAGCCTTCCTCTCACTGGTTTAAAATTGTTTAATGAAATTTATTTTTTTAGAAAAAATTAGAAGGCTAATTTTCTCTCACTCCTATTTCTTGCCATAGAGTTTTAAAACATAAGAAAAAAAATTCCCTGTAAAAATATGCATTGTTGTGGTTGTCATTCAGTTGTTTTCAGTTTTCTGATGTTTCCTGACCCCATTTGGAGTTTTCTTGGCAGACTGACTGAAATAGTTTGCCATTTCCTTCTTCAGCTCATTTTATAGATGAGGAAACTGAGGCAAACAGAGTTAAATGACTTGCCCAGGGTCACATGGCTATTAAGTATCTGAGACAAGATTTAAATTCAGGAGGAGAAATCTTCCTGTTTCTATGTCTTACTCTCTATCCACTGCACCACCTAGCTAATCAATATATGCATAGTCAAGCAAAATAAATTCTTTCAATGGCTATGGTCACTATATATATATATATA
>NW_025377983.1:0-1430 GCF_016433145.1 Gracilinanus agilis
ACTGGACTGGTTTTCTACTTCCTTCTCCAGCTCATTTTACAGATGAGGGAACAGAGGCAGACAGGGTTAAGTGGCTTTCCCAAGGGTGCTAGCAAGTGTCTGAGGCTAGATTTGAACTCAGGTCTTCTTGACTCTATGTCTGGCACAATCTACTACACTACTGAGCTGCCCATATACATATATATTTATGTGTGTATGCTTATATATATATATACAAACACATGTGTTTATACATGTGTGTATTTATATACAATATACATGTATTGTACACATTATATACAAACATACATACACACACCTACTAAGCTTGATTTCATAGACAGGGGCTGCAAGATGGTGAGGCAGGAACAGGGGGGAGGGAGGAATACTAGTGTAGAGCCTCAGAAATTCACAAGAAAAATAGCATAAAAAAGATCTATAAATAAAACTCAGAGCCTTAAACATTTATATACAAAAATAAGTATAACGAGAAAAATAAACTAGAGATCCTAATGCAATAAAACAAATTTGATTACATAGTTATTGCTAAGATTTAGTGGCATAGAACCCATGCCTAGACTGTGATTCTCTATTCAAAATAAACAGGTTAAAGGTGTGTGTTATAGGCTTGTGGAGGCATGAGGGAGTGGCAGGAAGAGGAGGGGCATTTTATATTTTAAAATTATATTCATGATAGGAAATCTGTGAACTGGAGTGTGAGGGTGGAGAGTGGGTGGGGAGTAAGAATTAAGATAAAGAACATTTGAATTAAGATCAAGGAAGAAAGTTAAGTAATATTTGTCATCATCATATACTACAGAAGTCTTGGAAAGAAAAAGTAAATAGATGAGCATTTTGAAAAACAGATTGCAAGCTTGGCACAGAGGCATAATTTAGTGTAGGAAAGAAAAACTTGCATTATCCTGATACGTTTTGTACGTCTTTTTCCATCAAAAGCAAAGCTGCTCTTAAATTCTGGATATATTTGAGTATTAATTTTATTCTTCAAAATGTGCAGGAGCTAATGAAGAGAATTCCCATTCCGGAGCTAATTCTAGATAACAAGAAAGAACTGATTTCTAGGGTAGAAATGATAGGAAATATAGCCATTCAGGAAGAAATTTTGGAACTGTATCCTAAAAGTCACTAAACTGTACCAGCCTTTTAATTCAATACAACTATTAGGTCTATACCCAAAGAGATGTACAAAATGTGATATTTGTAAGTAATCATAAGGAAAAATGTAATGATAAAAATGTGATTATATGAAGGTATTTGGGAGATCATAACATAGAAGTAGAACACTTGTGGGTGACTGCAGGATCAAGGACATGACCATTTATCTGCATAGGTAAGGCAAAGGGGAGGAATAAAACATGGAAATTGAGTAAATTGAGAAGTTTGGAATTTAGAATATATGACTCTCTCTCTCTCTCTCTCTCTCTCTCTCT
>NW_025377984.1:0-2049 GCF_016433145.1 Gracilinanus agilis
GAGGGAGGGAGGAAGGAGACAAAACATAATTTATGCATGCCATGTACTACTCTGTCCTAGAGTAGTGCCAGGCCTGCCCATGCCCAAGAGTTCAGGAGCACATCAGCCCCAAGGACCACTGAATTTCTATGCCCCTAAAATAACAAAGGCTCCTCACAGCACATAAAACACAGTGACAGACATTTGTTTTTCTCTAAGAGTCTCACACACTTTTCCGTCTGTTTTCTATTTATTCCTCCCAGAAAATTCAGGGAGGGTCCTGCAGATGAAGTTTACATGAAGACCAGATTTCCCCCCCACTTTCCCCTTTGGAAGCAGACAGGCTTGAGAACTGCTGAGCTGGGGTTCTGCTAAAGCACACGTCTTCCTACTTGGCTACCACTGGAATGAGGTCCAGAAATCTGCTGCAGTAACAGGAGACCCGAGACTGACCTCATAGTGGATGGCTAGCATTTAAGGAGGGCTTGGAGGTTTGCAAGCACTTTATAAATATTATCTCAAATAATAATGATAACAGCTGGCATTTTTAGAGCGCTTACTCTGTACTAGACATTATGCTAAGTGCTTTACAATTACTATCTCATTTGAGCCTCACAACGACCCTTCAAAGTAGGTGCTCTTATTACCCCTAATTTACATACAGTTGAGGAAACTGAGGCAGAAATGTTAATTGATGTGTCCAAGGTCATTCAGCTAGCAACATTTGAACTTAGATCTTCCTGACTCTAGGTCCAGCATTCTCTCCATTGTGTCACCACTAACAAGGTCTAGGCAGCTAGGTGGTGAAGTGAATAGAGCTTGGAATCAGGAAGACACATCTTTATGAGTTCAAATCCAGCCTCAGACACTTACTAGCTGTGTGATTTTGGTCAAGTCACTTAACCCTGTTGGCCTCAGTTTCCTTATCTGTAAAATGAGTTGGAGAAAGAAATGGCAAATCACTCCAGTATCTTTGCCAGGAAAACCCCAAATAAGGTTGCAAAGGGCCAGGCATGACTGAAATGGCTCAACCACAACAAACTCTAACCCTAAATTTGTCTCTTTAACCCATTGCTAGCTCCAAACTCACTTCTTAATCCTCATGCTAGGCCTAAAACAATCTCCTTCTCTCCAAGTAAAACAAATTTTAAAAGGAAAAAAAAAAGCACTGTCTAGCAGCATTTCCTAAGATGCCCACCTCACTCCCACAAAGCAGAGCACTTTTTCTGCTCCCAAGAGAGGAAATTTCCTAGGGATGGGCTGCTACCTTTGGACAACAGGTTTACTCAGCCAATGAATCAACGGGCACTGAATGCCCACGCTCCATGCCAGACACTGTATTGGCCACTGGAGATAGAGAAAGAAACAAAACAGGCCCGCAGACAACATGGTAATCGACTTCAAGTTACTCTGGGTTCTCAGTTAGCAGCTGATGTTTCCTGAAGAAAGGAACAGAAGCTTTAAGTGGCCAATAAAGTGATGGGCAGAGGGCGCAGCTCGGGCCCTCTGCCATCGGCCAGTTCCTAGCTAAGGGGGTCAGTGCGTCCTGAAACCAACACCACACGAGTACAGAGCCTGAGAAGCCCGGAGCAGCCTTGGGCGTGCAGAACGTCTTGTGCGGGCTGCACCCTCCCCCCAACTTGGCCCAGAGAAGCAGCCGAGCATCCAAGGTGCTATCTCTAGCAGGGTGGCAATGCCAGGCCATACAAGCTCATGTATTAATGAAAGGATGTCAGCCCCACCGTCTCCTGGGCCACAACAATGGTCAATGATGAAGTTCTGGATTCTGCTACCTTGTCCCTCCCAGGGGCGTGAAGGAGCTACAGTACCAAGCACTGCCCTATTCGTAACAATAACAAGGGGGAAGTGGGAGAGACAGCAATAAGATACTGAGGGACAGAGGCAATAAACAATTCAATCTGGCCTCAGACACTTCCTACCTATATGTGACCCTGGGCAAGTCACTGAACCAGGTTTGCCTAGCACTTGCCTTTCTGTCTTGATATTAAGAAGGTAAGGGGGAAGAGGAGAGGAGAGGTAGAGAGGAAGAGAGGAGAGGAGAAGAAAGGA
>NW_025377985.1:0-1709 GCF_016433145.1 Gracilinanus agilis
TTTTTTGTAACAGAGCTAATAGGGAAATATGTTTTACATGATTTCACATGCATAACTGATATCATATTGCTTGCCTTCTCAGTGGGTAGGGTTGGGGCAAGAGGAAGGGAAAGAATTTGGAACTTAATTTTATAATAAAACAAATGCTAAGAAGAAAGAACACAGAAAAAATTTAAAGTAAGATAAAAAATAAATATTTGTTTGAACCACATCACTAAGTAGTTATGTTCTCTTGAGTTAAACTTTTAAATGTAACTTGCATAAATGGCATGATAATAGATAAATGTGACATAATTTAAATAAACTTTACTCCAAATTTAGTAAACACTTCAAGAAACTAACCATTTATTTTCTGGTTAGAAGATCTGATTTTCTCTAGAGATACTGTGTTAATATCTCTCTCAAAATATTTAATTTATCTTCATGTTTTTTATGCTTATTTTGAAAAATTAGAGGCATCAGATTTAAACTCAAGCTAAAATATTGGGTAATGTAGATATTAAAATGAATCAAATTAAGTTGTATGCTCCAGGTATATGACTTTTACTTTGATGGATCTTGTTTTCATTGGTCTGGGTAAAGAAAACCTCATTGAATCACATTAGGTGATAATTTTAGTCAAAAGAATGAATTTTCCTCTTATAATACGAATGATATGTAGAGACAGCATAATCTTTGGTGATAAAATGGGCTACAAGATACTGATATTTTCACTTGGTCATAAGCAAATGGTAAAGAGAGAAAGAAGAAATTAATTTATACAATATTTCCTCTTTGTTGGTGTGTTTCAATTATTATGTAGTTGACCTAAATAGTTCATTGATAAAGCTACCATTATTGTGTATTTACTGCAGATGTCTTTTCTGCCTGTCTTTCTGTTATAGAAAACCTTTTGTTTATTCATTTTCAGAGACTGCAGGGAAAGTGGCATCGTAACAAAAATATTTCAGGTAGACTATGTGCCACCAGTTATGACTTCCTTTGGAGAATACAAGGCTGAAAATTTTCTCAAAAACTTTGCAAAACAGGCAAGTTATTATAAAGGTAGTCTCCAAGTCCTGTTTTTGTTTTTGTTGTTGTTGCTTTACAACTTCGTTTTAATCTGTTAATTCTTTTCTGTTCCCAATGTCATCAGCCTAGAGCTGACCTTCATTACTATACATTTGATATTTAATATTATCCTAACTGGTGTCCCTTCTACTGTTCCCCTGCTAATCTATCTTGCATACCAACACCCCAGATTGATCTTCTTATAATATCACTTAATATTACTTTTCATTTCAAATACATTACTGTGTCACATGAGGAATAAAATTCAAATGTCCAAGTCTGGCATTCAAGGTCTTCTTTTCTGTGGGGCTGGACTACTTTTCTAATTTTATCACTCACTATTCACCTATATCCAATTTGTATGCTAGCCAAAATATTCCATTTAGAGAATTTTAGTTGATAGTTTATTTGATAGTTATTCTTTTTAGGAAGTCAAACTCTTATGGACTAGTTGGCTCCTGAATGTAGCCCAAACCGGATTAAAATATAATTGGGAAATATTTAACAAAACAAAACATTTTAAAAAACAGATAACATTACATTTTAACATGATGTCAAAATGTGGACCACAGGAATCTTTATATATGGATTAGCGGTCCCTATTTCTATTTGAGTCTAATACTCCAGGAATGGATCCCTTCTCAGGGGCATATATATAT
>NW_025377986.1:0-5942 GCF_016433145.1 Gracilinanus agilis
TCCCTTCCCTTCCCTTCCCTTCCCTTCCCTTCCCTTCCTTTCCTTTCCTTTATCTTCTCTTCTTTTCTTTTCTAATTCAATGCTATTTTATTCTCCCAATTACATGTAATAATAAATTTCAACATACATTTTCCAAAATTATAAGCTCCTAAACCATCTCCTTCCCTTACTGCCCTCTCCTGACTTGGAGATGGTAAGCAATTTGATTTCCAGGCCCCCATTTCTATTTAAGTTTGATACCACTGATCTAGTCCAACTTTCTAATTTTGCAGGTGAGGAGAGTAATCCAAAAGAAGAGAGATGGCTTGTCCAAAGTCATTTAAGGAATATGTATCAGAGCCAAGATTTGAACTCAGGTTTTCCTCCTCTAATTCCCTCTTCTATCCTCCGTACTCAAATATCCAGTATAGTTTGGGCCTCTTCTAAGAAGGTCCCCATGAGCTGTGACATTATAGAGATGCTTCCTAACCTCTTTGTCTTTTTTTTAATCTTTCTTTTCTGTGTAGTTTCATCCTCAGAATAGTGAGGTGAGGGCCAAAGACTTTGGGCCTCCTTACCAAAGGCATATGGATGGCAAAGCCCCACATGGACCAGGCTCCCATGCTGTCTCCGCCAAGTTATTATGATATTCTACAAGAACAAGACTCCGGGCTCTCTGGCTTGGACTGCCCTTTTTTGGGCAGGCCCAGAAACCTGCGGGACATGCAATACCACCAGATGAACGAGAGCCAGGACGTTCCCTCTTTCAAGCGTCGAGGTGGCGTGGTAGACCATCGGGATATCATCTTGGCTCACCAGGCCCACAAAATCCACAGCACCCCACAAGCCAAGCGGAAGGAATGGGAGTAAGTATTGAATAGAATTCTTTAAGACCCAGTTAGAGCGTGGGCAAGGGGCAGGTATTTTTGTCAACTGCAGAGCACTCTACACATGTTTGGCATTATTTGCGCCTCATGTGTGTGGATATGAAAACTAGGCCAGTCATATTTTTAGCCAAGTATCATTTTGTTTCTCTTCCTTACTCCTACTTGCATGTCAGAGAGAAGCAGGAGTGCATGAAGCAATAATAAAATATTGTTGAGATCAGAGCTTAGCGACAATGGCTCCAGTTCCTTGGAGGGATTTTGCATTTGTAGAAGGGTGGAGTGATGGTTAGGTGGTGCCATCATTAGCGCAGGAGAAACTGGGGGTTTCTTGTGGTCTTTTATGGGATTCTTGCTGCCTAGCAATAGTGACCCTTCCCCTTGGCTGACTAAAGCTACCACCCCCTAAGGGTGTTAGATCATCGTCATAGCCTTTTGCCAGGTCTTGCCTTCCCCCAAAGCTTCTGGTGCAATTTTGCCTGGCTAGGCTGGATGGCCCATATGACACTACCGTGCTAATGGAGCCATGCCATCGGAACATTCTGGATCAAGGGCAATGGTGGCATGTGCCGACTTTCCCAACAGTAGCCTCAGGGTTCCTGTCTTCCTCACTCTTCTCAGTTGAATTTTGTCCCAAGTTCCTAATTATAGCTCTGGTTTTGAGGCAGGGAGAACAGAATCTGCTTTCTGATAGGCTTCTGATACTATCTAATAATAAAATGTTTGTTGAATGGAATTGATTTAACGGTAGCCCCTATTCAGTTTCTGTTTCTCCTTCTCTTTACCAGTGATCCACAGAAAGTGTCTTGTAATGCCTTTCAGTGGATAAAGTGCTCATCCTGGAGTTAGGAGGGTTAGTTGTTTACAGTCATGACCAACTCTTTGTAAGTCCATTTGGGGTTTTCTTAGCAAAGATACTGGAGTGGTTTTCCATTTCCTTTTCCAGTTTATTTTACAGATGAGGAAACTGAGGCAAACAGGGTTAAGTGACTTGCCCAAGGTTACACAGCCAGTATCTGTGGCCAAATTTGAATTCAGGAAGAGGAGTCTTCCTGACTCTAGGACCAGCATTCTATTCACTGTGCCACCTAGCTGCCCCAGAGTCAGGAAAACCTGAGTTCAAATCTGGCCTCAGACACTGACTAGCTATGTGACTGGGGGCAAGTCACTTAACCTTTATAAAATGGAAATAATAATAGCACCTACTTCCCAGGCTTGTTGTGAAGATCCTTTGATGAGATAACATTTTTTAAGTGCTTAGTACCATGCCTGATACATAGTAGGTACTTAGTAAATAATTCTTTCATTGTTCTCCCTCCCTCCGTCCGTCCCTCCCTCCCTCCCTCCCTCCCTTCCCTTCCTTCCTTCCTTCCTTCCTTCCTTCCTTCCTTTCTTCCTTCCTTCCTTCCTTCTCTCATGGGGGACAGGAAAAGCTTCATGGTACAATAGTAAGAGGATTGGCTTTGAGTCAGAAGAGACAAGTCCACATCTTTCCACTGTAACTTATCGTCTATGTGAATGTGGTCAAGTCACTGGAAGTTCTGAGCCTCAGTTTCCTCATCTGTAAAACGAGGAGGTTGCATTTAATAACCTCCTAAGTATTTTACAGCTCTAAATCTATGATCCTATGCTCATGAGAGCACATGAGAGTCACATATATTTGACCATAGCTTATGAACACTTGTTAGACATTAGTTACTACAAGGGGCTGACTCAATTCAAGTGCAAGATATGTGGATCTCCTAATCCAAAACTTTTACTAGAAATTACTCAGATGGTACAAGTCCATAGGAAATAGATTTATTGTTCAGCAGCCCTCAGTCTGTTTACCCTATGGAGGAGGAGAGGTAAGTGGAAACCCTAGAGGGACACAGGAATCTTGGGATGTGTGAAAGAATCTCTGGTAAAGAATGACTCATTGAATGTCAATTTGTTCCCTTGTGAAGGAAGCTGATGAGCTTGATGAGTTGATGACTGTCATAAAATTTTCAGTATCCGTTTATGGACTCTTGTGAGTCATTTAACTCTTCTATATGTTTTTTTGCGGGGTGAAATAAAAGCTATCCTATGTTGGATATTAATTTGATATCTTGGGTGCCTGTATGGGAGCTGGGGCTCTTACCTAGACTTGGAGAAACCTAAATGTAAGCTGGGTTTTCTTTTGGATATATTCGTGGAGTAATTCCATATGGGGACAACAAGCCAAGGAGAAATGAGTTCATTTGTGGGGTTAAATACCCAATACTGAATCTTGGTTCATGTGAGCCCAGAGTCTTTTACATGTGTTCATTCAGTCACCAATTCTTATTGGTTTTACCTTTGTAACATTTTCCTGAGAAGGAAACACTTGTTCTCTTCTCTTCACTTGAAAATCACTCTCATTTTAGGCTCCCAATCATCTGGACTATTATAACAACCTCCTACTTGGTCTCCCTATTTCATCTTTCCCCCCATTCCATCCATCTTCAACATGGTGATCAAAGGGATAGTCCTAAAGGGCACCTCTGATCATGTCACTCACCAGCTCAATAAACTACTTTGACTCCATATTATCTCTAGGATCAAACACAAACTTCTTTGTTTTGTATTCAAAGTCCTTCAAAACTTGATTTCAGCCTCCCTTTTTGCAACCTTAATAGCAATAATAATTATTGTTTTAGGACAGGTTTAATATCTTTTAAAAAATTTTTATTTTTAGAAAAATTTTTCATGGTTTTATGATTCATGCTCTTACTCTCTCCCCCACCCCCCATAGCCAACTCGCATTTCCATGTTTTCCATAAAAACATGGTTTTTACATGTACCATCGATCAAGACTTATTTCCATATTATTGATAATTGCACGAGGGTGGTCATTTAGAGTCTACATCCCAAATCATATCTGCATCAACCCATGTGTTCGAGCAGTTGTTTTTCTTCTGTGTTTCTACTCTCACAGTTCTTTCTCTGGATGTGGATAGCTTCTTTCTCATAAGTCCCTCAAAATTGTCCTGGATTATTGCATTGCTACTAGTAGAGAAGTCCATTACATTTTATTTTACCACAGTGTATTAGTCTCTGTGTATAATGTTCTCTGCATCAATTCCTGGAGGTCATTCCAGTTCACATGGAATTCTTCCAGTTCGTTACTCCTTTGGGCACAATAGTATTCCATCACCAGCAGATACCACAATTGGTTCAGCCATTCCCCAGTTGAAGGCCATACCCTCGTTTTCCAGTTTTTTGACACTAAAAAGAGTGTGGCTATAAATATTTTTGTACAAGTCTTTTTTCTTATGATCTCTTTGGCCCAGCAGTGGTATGGCTGGATCAAAGGGCAGACAGTCTTTTAAAGAAAGCCCTTTGGGCATAGTTCCAAATTGCCATCCAGAATGGTTGGATCAATTCAAAACTCCACCAACAATGCATCAATGTCCCAATTTTGCCACATCCCCTCCAATATTCACCACTTTCCTTTGCTGTCATGTTGGCCAATCTGCTAGGTGTGAGGTGGTACCTCAGAGTTGTTTTGATTTGTATTTCTCTAATTATAAGAGATTTAGAACACTTTCTCATGTGCTTATTGATAGTTTTGATTTTTTTATCTGAAAATTGCCTAATAATGTCCCTTGCCCATTTATCCATTGGGGAATAGCTTGATTTTTTTGTACAATTGATTTAGCTCCTTATATATTTGAGTAATTAGACCTTTGTCAGAGTTTTTTGTTATAAATATTTTTTCCCCTTTTTGATGATTCCCTTCTAATTTTGGTTGCATTGGTTTTGTTTGTATAAACCCTTTTTAGTTTAATGTAATCAAAATTATTTATTTTACATTTTGTAGTTTTTTCCAACTATTGCTTGGTTTTAAAATCTTTCCTTCAGGTTAAATAACTTGCTCAAGGTCACACCACAACTTGTTCAGCCATTCCCCAACTTATGGGAATCCCTTCAATTTCCACTTCTTTGCCACCACAAAGAGAGCTGCTATCAATATTTCAGAACATGTGGGTTCTTTTCCTTTTTCCCCAAACCCTTTGGGAAACAGACCTAATGGTGATATTGCTAGGTATACCCAGCAGAAAGGGTACACACCATTTTATAATACCTCAAGCACCAACCACCTTTCTTGGTGTTATTCACACACAGGAATATTCTAGGAAATATTTTACCCTTATTGAAACTACCCCTCAAAAAAAAAAAGGAATGTAATACATACTTTTAAGTTGAATATGTATTAATCACATTTTCCCCTTTCCTTTTAAAGTCTAGATAACCAACAAAGCAATAAATTAAGCCCTGATTTGTGGTATTTGCTGATTTCTGAGGGGTAAATGCTCACCTTGAAAATTTTTACAAGCTTAGCTTCAGCATACTCCTGCCTGTGGTTCTCTTCAGATTGTGGGAATTTCTCACTCTTCAAATAGTTGTCATTTAGCATTTCCGCAGAAATCCTTTTGTCTTTACCTATCATTTCTTGTCTATCATGTAAATAAATAAGGATAAATGATTTCTAGCATTCAGGCAAATTTTGGGGTCATCAGTCCACCAGGCAGAGTTATGGGAGGTTCAGATCATTGTAGATCATCTAAGAAAAAAAATTCAACAAAAGAGCAAGGTTTTCCTCTCAGTGAATTTGACCCTGAGTCAGAGTAGGACCTCAGAGGTCACCCCATCTACCCCACAAATTTCTTCTACATTTTTAACAAGTAGTAATCCTGTCTCGGTTTTCAAACACCTAGTTCATTTCCTCTCATAACCATACATTCTACTTTTGCAAATCTCAAATAATTAGGGAATTTCTCTTTATATTGATTTGAAATCTGCTTTGGGGTGATTTCCACCTATTGACACTAATTCCTTTCTCTGGCTCCAAAGAATTACCAAATTCTTTCATAGACCTGAGTTTAAAACCTCTTATTCATTTGCTAGGTGTGCAATCCTGGGTAAGCCACTTAACTGCTGCTGGCTCAGTTTCCTCATGTCGAAAATGTGGGTCATAATAGCACCTCCCTCCCAGGGTTGTTGTGAAGATCAAGTGAGATAATATTTATAAAGTGCTTAGCACTGTGCTTTACACATAGTAGGCCCTTAAATTCT
>NW_025377987.1:0-1305 GCF_016433145.1 Gracilinanus agilis
CCTTTCCTGATACCCCAAGTTGTTAGTTTCTTCTCTGGTCCCCACTTTGTCTGTATCTCGTGTTTATTTCTCCTTACTGGAATATCTATTGCTCCCTCCCCACTGGGCACCTCCCGCAGAACATCTAAGCCCCCTGAAGGCAGGGATTCCTTCCTTCCTGCCTGTGCTTCTGCAGCACCCAGCCCAGGGCCTGCCCCGAGGTAGTAAAGGCTGCCTAAATGCAGTGTAGAATTGGCAGTGGCCAGCCCAGGAGTCAAAGGGTAGAGAGGAATGAATGAATGAATGCTTGCTGTTGAAATGGCTGCTTGGGTTGGTTCTGAGTAGGGCCATGGCAGGCAGTTTCCAAGAAAATTAATTACCTTTGTGATCCCCTAAGAGAATGAACGCTGCCATTGTTATTTTAGAAGCAGGGCGAAGCGAAGTTTCCAACGACTCGCCGGTCATTGGGGTTTTCAGGCAGAACGCCTTTTGCTGCTGGGCTCCCAGCTCACGGGGGAGGTGGGGGGAGTCCGTTTCACAATGAATAAAATAAAATGACAAATTAGAACCCTGGGATTTCCCGCAAAGGTGGTGAGTTTAAAACTGATTTCTCTGCTCTACTTCCATGCTTTCCCCTTCTTCCTGCCTCAGCTGTTAATCTTCTCAGGCTCGGTCCTGTCTTGTGAGGCAGAGCTTTGCACACTGGGGATGGCCAGGTTGGGGCACAGCCTTGGGAAAGGAGAGGGTGCAACGCGGCTCCCAGGGCTTCCTTCTCTCCAAAAGCAGAGGCTGGACTGTCAGTGTGGAGTGAAAGGGCCATAAATCCGGTGGTGTCCCGTCAGCCCCCTCGAGGACAGCCGCCCACCTCATAAAACTACTACTTAATTAAGTGCAGTGCAGTACCAATGGCAGACCCAGCTCTGTTCTGCTCTGTAAAGGACTGGGAGGGAGCACATAAACGTGCTGCTGGGCCCTGGGGGTCAGAGTGGAGGCAGGAAGTGAAGGCCAAGGTCATCAGTGCAGTTCTTCAGACTGCTTTTATAAAGGGGGGGAGGGAGGAGAGAGAGAGGGAGAGACAGAAAGAGAAAGAGACAGAGAGACAAAGACACAGAGAGACAGAGAGAGACAGTGAGACACACACACACACACAGAGGGTGGGGATAGAGAGACAAAGAGAAAGATAGAAAGAGAGAAAGGGGACAGAGACAGAGACAGAGATAGAGACAGAAACAGAAACAGAGAGAAAAGAGGGAGAGAGAGAGGGAGGAAGAGAGGGAGGGAAGGAGAGAGAGGAGGAGAGAGACAGGAGAGAGGGAGGAAGAGAGG
>NW_025377988.1:0-2215 GCF_016433145.1 Gracilinanus agilis
CTCCTTGAAAGCAGGGTCTGTTTTTTCCCTTTTAAAAAAATGTCCTCATTTTTAGTACAGAGCCCTGAATCTAGTAGGTACTTAGTAAAATATTTGGTGACTTGTTGGCTATGTGGCAGTCTTTCCATCACTGTCACCTTGGTTTTCTAATCTATAAAATGAGAAATATTGACTAGATCTTGAAAATCCCAGCTCAAAAATTCTATGTTTCCCTGTTCTGTAAAAAAATACTTTCATGGTGGGTGAAAAAGACCATGGATGTTCATCCATTGTTTATTTTTCTGCCTCTAAACACTTTAAGAGTAAGCAGCCATTGGGGACAGCTGGGTGGCTCACTGGATTGAAAGCCAGGCCTAGAAATGGGAGTTCTTGGGTTCTAATCTGGGCTCAGATACTTTCTAGCTCTGTGATTCTGGATAAGTCACTTAAACCCTATTGTCTAGCCTTTACTGCTCTTCTGCCTTGTAATCAATACATAGTACTAAGATTCCATCTTAGAATCAGATGGAAGATAAGGTTTTTAAAAAAGAATAAGCAGCTAGATAGCTTATTCTGGATTGCATGTATGCTTTCATGTTAGTGACATAATACATTTATATCTGGATTGTACATTAGAAGTCATGTAATCTAATCTCCTTATTTTACAGATGAGGAAAGTGAGGTTCATAGAGCTTCAGCAAATTGCCCAAGATCATAGAGGTGGCAAGAAGCAGAATTAGAAATTTTCTTTTCCTGACATCATGCTAAGCTTTAAGCCAAATGTTAGACTGAAACTTCATTGCTTTTGGCTTGCTGAAGATCAAGATGATCTGATCACCATGATTAGAAAGCAGGCCTATAGAATTCTTTGAAAAAGGATTTAAGCTGTAAGTCTTTAAATATCACTGGAAATGATCCAGTTTTTCTGCTCTGCATATACATATCCAAGATTAAAAAAATATAATAATATCAAACATATTACATATTATGATTATTATATGACATAGAAAATATGTAAAATATAACAAACATATTACATATTATGATTATTATATAATATAGAAAATATTATGTAAAATATAGGTATATATTATATGTAATATAGGTAATCTCAAATTAAGGATTCTTGTAGGGAAACCTTTGTTTCTTTGGGTTCCTATGCTCTCTATTCCCTATCTGAAAAGCTCTGAGTGATAATACCACAGTTGCTCTAGAAATCATTTTGTTGTTACAAAAAAGAAGATAATGATGTGAAGGAAACTTGTAAAATGGAAGAATTGATGCAGTCTTAACTAGGACAGGATCTGGCATTTGGCTTTCTAGGGCAGAATGATGCCCCTTCTATATATGTGGTACACCTATGACCTTTAAATTTCCTAGATGACTTTCTTAAAGTCTTGATTCCATAAAATACAACTCTTCCCATCTTCCTCTCTGTCTTTGTTTTTTTCCTCTCCTTTTCTTTCATCCATCTATTTATATAGTGCCTATCACTGTAGTGTCTGTCTAGGATGAAACACACCAATTTTAACTGAAATGAATAGGGTGCAACAGCTCTTCAGAGCAACTCAGGGTAGAAAGCGGAGGATGTATTCTTTTTGCTAAAAGTTGGTGGAGGAAACTGTGACTCATTCTCTTCAATTCTAGCACCACACAGAGGGTTGGTAGAATTTCAGGAAGCCATTGAAAGTCTATAGCCAATTTAGGATCATAGTAGAGGGAAAATGAAGTTGCTAAGTCGCTTTGTATCCAGAATATCAAATAGCTCAATAATGCCTTGCAACCAAAAGAGATGGAGAAAAATGCCTGAAGTATAATCCCAGATGTTTCTTAAATTGGTACCTTTATAGCCCTGATAATTGCACATATAAAAATAGTATCCATTGCAAAATCAACTATTAGACAAATGCTAAACTTTTAGGATCTCTCTGTGTATTTAAGACCTTTATTTTGTCGATGTAACTAATTATTAAGCTGAAATTACTGTTTCCTACTAAATCAAGAGCTATGTTGCTCAGTGGATAGTGCTGAGACTCATCTTCCTGAGTTCAAATCTGACCTCACTAGCTGTGTGGCCCTGGGCAAAATACTTGACTCTCTTTTAGTTCCTTATCTATAAAATGAGCTGGAGAAGGAAATGTTAAGCAACTCCACCCTCTTTGTCCAAAAAGAAGAAGGAGAAGAAGAAGGAGAAGGAGATGAAGGAGGAGGAGGAGAAGGAGGAGGAGGAGGAAGA
>NW_025377989.1:0-1815 GCF_016433145.1 Gracilinanus agilis
CCACTTAACCTCCGATTGCCAGACAAAAGGATCCACTGGAAAAGAAAATGACAAACTATTCCAGTATCTTTACCAAGAAAAGGCCAAATGGGGGCAAGGAAGAGTTGGACAAGGCTGAAACAAATGAAAAACAACAGGTTCTTTTCACTGATCAGACCACTCAAGAGCAGTTGGAAGCAGTGGGATGTATCTGAATCAAAATAATTATGGAAATCTTTAGCTACAGGATGATTGCCTAGTATCTTACATTTTAGGTAGAATTGCTTCTTGTTGATTTTGGTTTAATTTTAGATTTGTAATTATAACATTAGCAGCTAGGGGTGGTACAATGGATACAATGTTGAAAACGGGCTCAGGAATACCCGAGTCCAAACCCAACTGCAGACCCTTATTGGTTGTGTAAGCATCTACTACTCCCTCAAAGCCTGTCTCAATTTTCTCATCTGTAAAATGGATATAAGAGCAACTACTGCATCAGGTTGTTGTGAGGCTCAAAGAAGACAAAAACGTATACTATAAAGTAACTGTAAAGCTATTATCAGTTCAAATTATATTTGTCTCTTAGCTGAGTAAATGCCACAATTTTGTCATCTTGCTACTTATCTTGAATTGCACACTATTGTGTTCAATTCTAAATTGATCCGCTCTAGGTAACTAAGTGGTACAGACAGAGGACAGAGAACTGAACTTGGAATTAGGAAGATCTGAGTTCAAATTTGACATCAGACTTATGGGCAAGTCACTTAACCCCTCTGTTTCAGTTCTGCATTTGTATAAAGGGGGATAATAATAGCCCCTACGTCACAAAGTTGTTGGGAAGATCAAATGTGATAATATTTGTAAAGAGCTTTGTAAAACCTAAAGTGGTATATAAATATTACTATTAGAAGTAGTACTGATGATGGTATTAATAATGAAATTTTCCACTGATCTAGAAAAATGAGATCTTTGATCTGGTGATTATCTAGCAATTTCATATTTATTCCTAGACATACTTGTTTATTCACTACTCTAGTTTGAAATCAATGAAAATGAATGGTCCTAACTATATAAGAAAAGAATTGGGGACATTGTGAGAAAAGTCACCAATTTGCTCATAATCTCTGACAAAGAGATACCATTACTGGACATACACTCCAAGTAGGACAAAAGCAGAAAGCTTTCTAATATATCAAAATACTCAAAGCACTACTTTTTTGTGGTAGCAAAAAAAAAATTGCTCAAATACTAGAAACAAAAGTAGGTATCTATCATTTGGGGAATGGGTGAATAAATTATGGCATATGAATGTCCTGGCATGGTATCGTGCCATAAGAAAAAATGATAAGAATGATTTAGAGAAATATAGGAAAATTTCTTTGAAAGAATGAAGGAAGCCAAATAAGAACTATATAATATTTCAACAATTAAAGAAAACTAAGATAAAGCATGGGGTAGAAGGTAGGCACTGTGGATATAGGGTTGGGTTTAGAATCAGGACCTGAGTCCAAATCCAGCCTCGGACATTTCCTATCTGTGTGACCCTAGGCAAGTCATTTAACTCTATTGTTGACCTCACTTTACTCATCTGTCAAATGAACTAGAGAAGGAAATGGCAAACCACTCTGGTATCTTTGCCAAGAAAACCCCAAATGGGGTCACAAAGAGTTGGACATGAGTAAACAACAAAAAAGATGATTCTTAATGCTAATTAACTGTAATAGTTGGCCTTGGACTCAAGGTAAAAAGGAGTAGCATGATCCTCTTTTTGGTAGAGAGGTGAGGGACTCAGGATATGAAATCCTGCAGATTTATATTATATATATATATATATAT
>NW_025377990.1:0-1189 GCF_016433145.1 Gracilinanus agilis
TTGTTTGTTTTTGTCCCACCATGGAATTTAAATTTGCCTCTTTAAAGTTTCTACAAGTCTCTCCTGGTTCTGGTTTCTGATGCAAGCAGGAAAAGTCCCTTCCTTCTTCCAGATGGCAGCTCTTCAAATACAAATTTATGCTCAGCCGCCAAGATGACACAAACTTCATTGCATTCCCACCAAGTGTTAGGCAAAATTAAAGTATGTTTATTTTCAAAAGAGGATTCATAATAATTCTGACTGCTACTCCTCGGTTGCCTCTGGCTCCTTTCCTTCCTCCCACTCATTAAATGTGGATGTCCCTAGGGGTGTGCAGGTAAATGTTTAACAATCAGTTCTCCAAAAAACAGCATATACACTCAAGTTTATTCTGCATTATTAACACATTCTCTAGCACTTTCTTAAGTTTGGATGATCAACAAAACAAGCCCCTGTGTGCAGCATTTGCTGATTTAGGGCTCCCACTGAAAATATAGCAAAAGGCTTTCCAAGACAATATGGACCAACTTCATCACATGCTTGAATGTCTTCAAGCTTCTCTCTTCACCCTTCTACCTTCTTTTGACACTGTGTGTGTGTATGTGTGTGTGTGTGTGTGTGTGATCATGTAATGCTGTGGTATCAATAATCAATTCTCTATCTCTAGCTATCTAGGCACACTTTCCCCACCTAATACAA
Organism: Gracilinanus agilis; assembly: GCF_016433145.1. Lineage (NCBI taxonomy): Eukaryota > Metazoa > Chordata > Mammalia > Didelphimorphia > Didelphidae > Gracilinanus > Gracilinanus agilis. The sequence continues at coordinate 679 of NW_025377990.1, forward strand.
AGTTGATTCTTTTTGACTTGATTATATTTAGCTTTAAATTTTTTCTCATTGGAGAATGGTATACATGATAACAACAACAATGTATGATGATCAACTATGAATGACTTAACTCTTATCAACAAGGCAATGATCCAGGATAACAATTTCAAGGGACAGATGACAAAAAAGGATATCTGCAGCCATAGAAGGAATAGAGAGAGTCTGAAAGTAGATTAAAACGTGCCGTTCTTTACTTTATTTCCTCCACAGATTCTTCTTTGGTGTAAGCAATATGTCTTGTTTCATAGCATGATGAACATGGAAATATGTATTATATGATAATATATGTATGACCTATATCTTGGGGAAGGGGGGAAGGGTAGGACAGAGAGAAAGAACATGGATTGCAAAATGTCAGAAAATGAATATTAAGAATTGGATTGACTTGTTATCTGGAAAATAAGTAATTTTTAACAAATTATCCCGATTAAATTTTGTCTTGTTTTGGCTTGACCAGTATCTCCAGGCCTAA
>NW_025377991.1:0-2489 GCF_016433145.1 Gracilinanus agilis
CCCTTTTTCCCCTTTTACAGAGGGATGGCTAACATGTTTGATTGTTGACACAGGATCCAAAAAGATATGGTGGATCAGAATGAATCAATCAGTAAGTATTTTTTAAAGTTTCTACTATGGAATACAGGTACAAAGTTTAGAAAAATTGCTACTTGCAAGAAGCTAGTTGGATTTCAATGAATCTAAGAAAAAGAAATTTAGTAGGATTAATGTAGAACATTATACTAGTGTTTAAAATAGCAACTTTATAAATATAATATGAGAAAGATGTGCTCAGATTGTAGGTTATTGGGAAAAGAACTGGGGATTTTAGTGGACTCTAAGTTCATTGTGAGTCATGTGATAACAGAGTCATGAAAGCTAATTTGAGCTTACTTTGTTTTGAGAGTCATAATATTAAGGATTGAGATGCTCACTATTCCCTGCCCTTGTCAGGCCACTTTTGGAGTATCATGTGTGTATAAAGAATCCACTCTTTTATTTATGTCCTTGAAATTATCTTTTGTTTTTAAAATTATAATTTCCAAATACATTTTTCCCTTCTCAGAGAACCATCCCTTATAACCCAGAATAAAAAAAGAATCAAGTGGGAAGAAGTTCAAGGTACTAGTTGAGTTTGATGGTGTATTTGATGCTCCCATCTCTGCAAAGAAGGGAAGGAGAAACTTTTTTTTTTTCTGGACTAAGCTTGATCAGTGTATTACATAGATTTCAATTTTGTTGTTATTATTTTTTCCATTTACATCATTGCAGTCATTGTGAATATTGTTTTCCTAGTGTTCCTTATTCCATTTTAGGTCAGTTCATGTCTTCCATGCTTCTTTATATTCTCATCATATGTTTTAGCATAGTAATATTCCATTAAATTCAAGTACAACAGTTTGTCTAGTCTTTGCCATTGTCAGGCATCTAGCTTGATTTCAATACTTTACCACTACAAAAAGTGCTGCTTAGAAGTAATTTGGTTAAAATGGGAATTTTTCCTCTCTAGATTTAACCCCGTTAGAGTATAGATTTGACAATAGAATTTCTACTTAATCATTTTCTTAGCATAATTCTGCTTTCTAGAATGTTTACACCAATTAGCAGCTCCATGAGCTATCTATTAGTGTGTCTGTCTTTCCACAGTCTCTCCAACATTGATTCTCACTATCTTTTTTTGCTAAGTGTGAAGAAAAACCTCAGCATTGTATTGATTTGCATTTCTCTTATCATTAGGTATTTAGAGCAACCTCTAATATGTTTGTTTATAATTTATAATTCTTTTGAGAATTATTCATATCTCTTGACATACTTCACTATTGAAGAATGACTCAATCTTTCATATTTATGTTAGTTCCTTATATATCTTGAAAATCAGAACATTATTAAAGATATTTAATGCAAAGATTTTTCTCCCAAATTATAAGTTCCATTCTTATCCTAGTTGCATTGATTTTTTCCATGTGAGTGCCATATTTTAGGGAAAACATTAATAACATTAAGAATATGCAGAGAAAGGTAAAAAACATGGTGGAGGGACTTGAAATCATGCTGTATGATATTTGGCTAAAAGAAAAGGAAATGCTTGGCCTGGAGAAGAGAGGATTCAGTGGGTCATGAAAGCTGTCTTCAAGCATCTGAAGGGCTGTTACATAGAAAGACTGGATCTGTTTTTGGTCTTGTAAGATAGAACTGGGATCAAAGAGTAGAAGTGGCATATATATATATACCTATATATGTATGTATTTAGTATAAGGAAAAGTTTCCTAGAATAACAGATATCCCAAAGTGGAATGGGTTACTTTGAAAGATATTTGATCTTCCACTGAATATTTTCTTTCTTTTCTTTTCTTTTTTTTAGAAACCCTTCCTTTCCATCTTAAAATCAATACTGTATATTTTGTAAAGCTTAAACTTACTTTAGTCCTTCAAGGACCTGTAATTTTGTTGGTGTGGTAACTTCCCACCAATGCAGATCGCTACTTTTCTATAATTTAGTAGTTTTTGAAAGTTGCTATATTAAAAAAATTCATCCCCTTCCTGCCAATAAGTCATCACCAAACCGAGTCTCTTCAAAATGAGCAAGGGTGGTTCTAGAATATCTATCCAATATTCAAAACCTTTCTGTGTGTTGTTGGTTAGTCATGTCCAACTTCATGACCCCATTTAAGGTTTTCTTGACAAAAATACTAGAGTGATTTGTTATTTCCTTCTCTAGGACATTTTACAGATGAGGAACTAACACTAACAAGGTTAAATGACTTATCTAGGGTCAAACAGTAAGTAAGTGTCTGAGACTGTGTTTGAACTCATGAAGATGAGTCTTCCTGACTCCAAACTCAGTGCTTAATCCACTGTACCACCTAGCTGCCCTAACATTCTGTATGTTAGGCCTTAATAAAACTTGTATTCCTCTGGTAAAACCTTCAAAAAGTAGTTACCTCTATTCCTTGATGACCCCTAAATAAATACATTATCATCATAATAGTGATGAAGATGATGCTTAT
>NW_025377992.1:0-7185 GCF_016433145.1 Gracilinanus agilis
TGTCTGCTCACTTCCACCTCCACCAAATAACTGACTCAAACCCTTCTCCACTGCCCCTCATCCAAAGTTCTCCAGGGGGGTCCCCTGGAATTCTGGGTGAGGCTATCCCTGTACCTTTGCAGGGATTCCATGCTTTGCATCTCCACACAACAATTCTTTCTTTTCCATAGAATTCAGTTTTGGTGTCATGTTAGTACTCTCCATCTAATTTCTGTCCTTATATTGAAGCATCTGTATTGATACTATATATCTTTATCTAACTAAATTATTAATATATCTACATATATACTTTAATCTAACATAATTGTACATATATGTTTATGTAACTATATGGACATTTACATATACATATATACATACCTATATCATTTGAAACAACGAAAGAATCTCTCTCTCTCTCTGTTGATAATGATATTAGTGTTCCTTCAAACACTCTAACTTCTAAATTCTTTAATTTGTTCAGTTCCTATGACCTGTTCCTCCATTTTACCTATCATCTAAACCCAGGAATGGTCATAGCACTGATCTTCCTATCACCTGCATATTTTCCTTTCCCTTGATCAAGAACACTACCCCTCATCATTAAACCAATTATAACTTACTCTCCATCTTTCCCTTTGTCTCATTCCTAACCTTTCCTCCATCCTCACCATGATCTCCAATCCTTCAGTGTTTCATTACTTTACTAGCTTCTTATCCTTGCTCTAGTTTCATATTCTCCTTTTGATTTCTACTCTTCAGTTAATGAGTTCAATTTTGTTCTATACTCTACTTTTAAATCCATTACTCTCCTGTTCTATCACAGATCACACCTTGCAAAAACCTCAGTCCTGGATTACTATCACTATCTTTCTCCTCTGTTTCTAAGAACATGCTGAAATGAGTTTCTACATGGTTACCAGTGACACCTTAATTTCCAAATCTAATGGCCCATTATGTCTTCATTTTTCTAGACCTTTTTGCAGAATTTGACATAGTTGAATACTCTCTTCTCCTGTACACTTTCTCCTCTCTAGATTTTTGTGACAATATTCATTCCAACTAGGTATGCCATAGCCATAGGCATTTCAAATCAACAAGATCAAAATGGAATTCATCTTTCCTCCCTGCAACTACCTCCTTTCTAAACTTTCACATTAGCATACAAGTATCACAGATAGTCACTGAAGTTCGACTTTAGTGTAATGCTTAATTCTTCCATATTAGTTCATATACCCAATTAGTTGAAAAATTTCATCATTTCTAACTTCACATCATCTCTTGCCACCACTTTAGCTCAGGTCCTTATTAATTCTCACCTGGACTATTGCAATAACTTCCTAATTAGTCTCTCAGATTCATGTCTCTCACTATTTCAATCAGTCTTTCAAACAGCTGCCCAAGTGATTTTCATAAAGTGAAGGTGTGACCATGTCAGTCCCTTATTCAATAAATTTCGATGACTTTTTATTACTTCTAGAACAAAAGTCCTCTGTTTGACATTTAAATTCTTCAAAATGTGATCTTTTTCTACCTTTTCAGTGCTCTTAAATATTATTTCCCTCCATGCACTATAAGTTTTTCATATTCTTTATATATTGTGCATTTTAAAATGGACCTAAGCCCTGGGAAACTACATCTCCCAGGACACTCTATTGCAACTTCCTCTGATACCTCCCACAATCCTGTGGGAGGTGTCAGAGGGAGAATAAAAGAGCAGAGAAGCAAACTTTTGAGGCCTCTTTCCCCTAAATGGAGAGAGAACTTTGGTCCCTGCAGAGCTGCTGGAGATGAAACTTTCCCTTACTTTCCCAAACTTTCCTTTTCCTAACCCAAATAAAGCTGCCTACCTATCCCTAGATTGGCTTGATTTAATTTACTTCCCCAGCTTGCCAACAAGAAGGCCTTGGTCAATTTCCTTACCATGAGCCAGCAGGCCCAATGGGGAGGGGGGACGGCTCTGGCTAATTTCCTTTACCTTCTTTTTCCTTACATTTCCCTCCTTAATTTCCACTACACAATATGACACATCCATTTTCCATGTCTTCTGACTTTATTATCCCCCAAGTCTGGAATACTCTTGTTAACTTAGAAAAAACGCAGAACTATTAAATAGTCATAAAACTACTCTTTAATCAAGGGAAAGGGGGATGAGGGCTACCTGGCCTCTTATGGAAAGCTGCGCCTTGTGCAGAGTCTAAGAAATGAACACAGCTTCGCTCTGCTCCCTGATCCCCCTGGGAGTACCACCACGCTAGATGATGACTCCCAAGAACAAAGGAAATTGGGGAACTTATATACCATTTGGGAAGATTCAGGGGCTGGGAGAGATGATTGACATACTGGTAAGGATGGGACTTACAATCAAGCTTGGGAAAGGAATCATAGCTAGGGTGTAGGGGAAGGGACTGCTTACACAATGGATACTAAAGGATGGTTCCTGCCCAGGTGTGTCCTCCTGGGGAAGGGTCTCTGATACTTTGGGGAAGACTACCTAAGACAAAAGGGTATTTAGCATTTACCCTAGGGTCCATTATTCAGTCTGCAACTGCTAGCCTGAGATTCCCTTCAGGGTGGATCCTCACTGGAACAGGGAACAAGCACAAGCTTTGGGGGTCTCCAACCTACAAACTATTTCTAAACTTGGGTTTCATCATACCTCACTAAGCTACAAGTTTGGGAACTCTAGATTCCATGTCAACAAGCTCTCTCCCTTCATATTCTACCTCTTGGAATCCCTGCTTTCTAATAATTTATAGCTCAACCACCCCTTTCTTCATGAAGTCTTCCTGACCATCTCCTCTGCTTCCTGTCATTTAGAAACTTACATAATAAACTACTTTGTATTTCATGTGCCTGCATGCATGTATATATATATATACATACATATATATGTATATATGTTTATGCTTATTTATAGAAAGAATATATTACATAGAGAATAAATATGACAGAAAATATTATATAAATATATGCACTTATTACATATGTGCACATTCTCTATTCTACCTTCATTAGAATATAAGCACCTTGTATAGGGATTAAAATTCATGGTTTTGCTAAATATATGAAAATTATAAAAAAAATATGATGGTAGTCACCGATTTAAAGTATTATAGTTCAAAGTTGAAATGACTTTAATAGTTTTTATTTACAAAAGAGGTGGAAAGAGTGAAAGTATAGAAATACAAAAGGTAGAGAAGATATTTAACCTAACTAAATATTGCTCTGGTACTTGACTCAGCCAGGACCAGTTGACCTTCAACCAGAATTAAACTTTCTCCAGAAGATAGGAAGGAAAAGCTAGTTATCCACTCACTCAAGTTCCCTCCAAGAGGCATGTCAAGATGATGACTCAAGCTGAAGGTGACTCCTGAGGCCAACTTTTTGCCTTGAGCCAACCTTCTTCCTTAAGCTAACTTCTTTCTGGAAGTCCTACTCCTTCTTGAAGCCAACTTCCATCTTGGTGTCAACTTCCCTAGCCCCAGAAATTCAGGACCTTTTATTTATTTATTTATTTATTTATTCATTCATTCATTTATTTATTTATTTATTTATTTATTCCATCCATCCATCCATCTATTTATTCATTTATTTATTTTTTCATTCATTTATTTATTCATTCATCTACCCATTTATTCATTCATTTATTCATTCATTCATTTAGTTTTGTTATTGTTTATTTTATATTATTTTATTTATTTTATCAGGCTTCTTGCCCCTTCCCCTTTTCACAGGAACCAATTACAGTTTCCAAATTGCCCAGCACTGCCCAGGTGGCAGTTTGTGGGAAGCACTTCTCACCTTCTGTAGAGGTGAATACTCATCAAAAGGGTTCACAAATTCCTGGCTGATTGAGGTGAAAGGTGGAGAGCTCCTCTCCCTAGTGCTAAGTAGGGTATTCAAACTTTTGTTGATTCAATTCAAAAGTAGAGAGCTAATCCTATCTTCACAATCTGGAGAGGTACTAAATAGGGGTACTTAATTTATTGTTAACCAAAGTGTTAGTTAAAAATAGACAAAGGGAATAAAGGATTCCCTTTCACAAGTGTAAACTCAGAATGGGCAAAGAGAACAAAGAATTCCCTTTTACACAGGGAAAGATAAAATGACTGAGCAGAGGCCCAAACCTGGCTGAACTATGTCAATATTCCCCTCTAAATAACTTTTTAAAAATGCCTCAGATTATATCTTAGAAAGGTAGAACTAATAGAAGGTCATGGTGAGGCATTTTGTGAGATTAGGACAGTTTAGGAAGTTGTAGAAAAAGTGTATGATATTGAGGTCAGGGTCAGTTTGGGATGGCAGCATCAATGGTTGACTTTTAAATTGGCTGTGACAGCAAGAGTTCACCGTTTTTAGACATTAAAGGAGTCAGATTACTGGTCAGAAAAAGATTACAGGAGACCCTTTGCTGGCACTGGATTCATCTAGCATTGATTGGCAACTGGCCAAACACAACTCTGGGTTGCAGTTCCAGGGCAGAGAGGAACCCTTGTGGTCAATAATCAGAGAACAGAAGTCCTGATCACAAGTGCAGAGCAAACAGGAACACTAGTGCTTGTGGCTACCAGGGAACAGTAGTCCTTCCTGGAAAAAAGAAAAAAAAATGCAGATCAGGAGAGAGGTGACTACATATCTCCAAAGAACATACCACTGTGGAAGCACCAAAGAGTATCTTTCAGATTCTCAGAACTAACTATGAAAATAGTACAAAAAAAGCCCAAAGTCAAGAAATTGGCTGAATTAATGAGCAGACACCAAAACAAAAAAGAACTTAAGGATAAAATTATTATAGTAATGGGGAAATGAAAACATAAACTTAGAATAAGACAATGTAAAAGTGATTATAATCAAAGCTTCAAAGAGAAATGCACATTGGACACAACTCCAACAAGAATTTCTAGAAGTATTAAAGAAAAAGATAAGACTAGTAGAGGAAAAATTGAGAAAATAAATGAGAATGATGCAAGAAAATTATGAAAAGAGACATAATGGTTTGGTAATAGAGGCACAGATATATAGAAGAAAATAACATCTTAAAAATCAAAGGTGACCTAATGCTAAAAAGAGTCAGAAAAATTTGCTAAAGAACTCCTTAAAGACCAAAATTTGTCAAATGATAGAAGAGGACAATTAAGATAATAAATCCTTATAAAATAGAACTGGGGAGTGGAAGCTAACAACTACATGAGAAATCAAGAAAAAAATCAAAAGAGTGAAAAAAATGTAAACAAATTGAAGAAAATGTGAAATATCACTTCAGAAAAGTAACTGACCTTTAAAAACATATTAAAGAGAGAAAACTTAAGACTTATTGAACTATCTGAACATCATATTCAAGAAAAAAAGCCTAGACATCATAATTGAAAAAAAATATAAAGGAAAACTGTCCCAATATCCTAGGATTAGAAAATGAAACATACTAAAAGAATCCATTAACCAGTTCCTGAAACATATGAAAAATAAAAATTCCCAGGAATATTCTAGTCAAATTCTAGAGCTACAAGGTCAAAGAAGCAAAAAGCAGCCAGAGAGAAACACTTTAAATATCACAGAGCCCAAGTCAGGATCATGGCGGTTACCATGTTAAATGAGTGGAGAATTTGGAATAAAGTATTATGGAAAGCAAAGGAATTAGGATTATTACTAAGAATAGCCTACCAAGCAAAAATGAGTATAATCATTCTGAGGAAAAATGAATATTTAATGAAATAGGAGACATTCAATTATTCCTTATGAAAAGATCAGAGTTGAATAGAAAAACTGGTACTAAAATACAAGGCTTAAGAGCAGGATATAAAGGTAAATATGAAAGAGAAATCATAAGAGATTCAATTAAGTTAAATTGCTTATATTTCTATATGGGAAGATCATACATGTAACTACTAAGAGCTTTAATGTTATTAAGACAAGTTAAAAGGAGTCTTTGTGGAGAGAGGGCATGGATGTGTGTCAAATATGTTGGGATGATCTATAAAAAATGAAGAGATGAGACAGAAGGATGCACTACAAGGAGGAAGAAGGGAGATATAGAGCTAGGAAAATTTTCTCATGTAAAAGGGATATGTAAGCAAGTACTTTTATAGTGAAGAGGAAAATGTGTGTGTGGAGCAAATACCGGAACCTTACTTTCACCAAAATTGGGTCAAAGAGGGAAGACTACACATACACACACACACACACACTCAGGCATGCACATGCACACATACATATTCAGGTGGATATGGAAATCTATCTTATCTAAGAAGGAGTTAGGAGGGGAAGGGGATTTGAGAAAATGGGGAAGATTAGAAAAGGTAGTGTGGATTAAGGAAGCAAGTGGTTTTAAGCAAAACGTAATTTTGAGAAGAAATTGGATAAAAAAGGAGAGGAGAAACAAAAGAAAATGTCATGCAGGGAATTATACTACAATGGTAACTGTGAATGTGATGAATTTGCCAATAAAATGGAAGATGATAATAGAATGGATTAGAAACCAGAACTGAATAATTTCTTGTATGCAATAGACACTTTGAAGCAGAAATGTACACAGTCAAAAGAAAAGACTGACATAAAATCTATTGTGTTTCTACTGAAGTAAAACGGCAATCATGATCTCATACAAAGCAAAAGCAAAAATATAACTAATTAAAGGAGATAACTAGGAAACTACATTTTGCTTACAGGTATCAAAGATAATGAAGTAATATTGAAAACTTTTTACAGTAAGTTTCTTTGATAAAGGCCTCATTCACAAATATTTAGGGAATGGAGTAAATTTTTTAAATATAACAGCCATTGCTGAATTGATAAATGCTCAAAGGCTATGAGAACACAGTTTTTGGAAGAAGAAATCAAAGTCATCTATAGTAAAATAAAAATACTCTAAATAACTATTTATTAGAGAAAGAAAAATTAAAATAACTATTAGGAACCACCACAAATCCATCAGAAATGATAAATGTTGCAGAGGATGAAGAAAAATGATTATGCTAATAAACTATTGGTGGTGTTATATATTGGTTTAATCATTCCAGAAAAGAAAATGAAACCATTTCCTAAGATAAGTTTTTGCATATCCTTTGACTCAGCAATACCATTTCAAGGTCTGTAGCCCAAAAAGATAAAATAAAAAGGAAAAGTATCTATAAGAATAAAAGTATTTATAACAACTTTATTTTGGTGGCAAAGATTTGGAAACTGAGGTCATGCTCATTAATTGGG
>NW_025377993.1:0-2435 GCF_016433145.1 Gracilinanus agilis
GGAAGGAAGGAAGGAAGGAAGGAAAGAAGAAATATATGGGCTCCTGATTTATTTACTTAAAGGAAAGGCAGTATGGTATAATGGATAGAAAACAAGCCTGGGAGTAAGGAAGGTCTAGATTCAAGTCCTATTTCTGATAAATGTTGACTTTGTGATCCTGGGAAAGTCTCTCTCAATACACTAAGCCAGTGATGGGCAAACTTTTAAAAAGAGGGGTGGGGTGGGGGCAGCTGAGTAGCTCAGTGGTTTGAGAGCCAGGCCTAGAGACCAGTGGTCCTAGGTTCAAATTTGGCCTCAGACACTTCTCAGCTGTGTGACCCTGGGCAAGTCACTTGACCCCCATTGCCTACCCTTACCACTCTTCTGCCTTGGAGCCGATACACAGTATTGACTCCAAGACAGAAGGTAAGGGTTTAAAAATAAACAAACAAACAAATAAATGAATGAATGAATGAATGAACGAATGAATAAATAAATAAATAAATAAATAAGCAAGTGAGCAAATAAGCAAATAAATAAATATACAAATAAATGAATAAATGAATGAATAAATAAATAAATAAATGAATAAATGAATGAATGAATGAATGAATGAATAAATAAATAAGTGAAAGATTAAATAAATAAATAAATGGCTGGCTGACTGGGCAGATAAATAAATAAATAAATAAGTGAATGAGCGGATGAGTGGATAAATAAATAAATAAGTGAGTGAGTGAGTGAGTGAGTGAGTGAGTAAATAAATAAATAAATAGATAGATAAATAAAAGAGGGGCGGGAGTGCCAAAAGAAAGGAAATGTTCATCTGTCAGTCTGTTTCTAAGGCAACTCTTTCAAAATTTCATTGTATTGTATCCTACTAATTGTATTCATCAGATTAGGAATAATGTCACGCAATCAAATAGAACATTTCAGGCTCCCTCCCCCCTCCCCCCCCCATCTGGCCCACGGCCTGTAGTTTGCCCATCACTGCTTTAAGCCATAATTGAAGAGAAGGTGCAAATACACATTAGTAAAGGGAGTTTCCTCATTCTGAGTTTGCCATACCAAAAAAATTATAGGCCCCAACTAGAAATATGTAAAAGAAAAATGCAAAGAGTTGCGCTCCTAAATGGGAGTCAGTATAGACCATCCCCTTCTTCCTAGCATCACAGCTCCTTGCTCACCATAGGATATCCAGTACTTTTCCAGATGGTGTGTTTGCCCATAGCTACCCAAGAATTTGTCCTCCTCATTAAAGAACATCTCCATCAAATGGCCAAGAATATGATCTAAGATGTCTGTTTTGACATACATTTTCTTTTTTAAAGATCCACATCAGTTTCACTAAAAGGTTTTAGTTTTTTTTCAAATTACATGTTGATACAATTTTTAATATTAGTTTTTTGACATTTTGCAATGTTCTCTTAACTCCCTCCTACCCCTCCACCCCTCTTCAAGAATGCAGGTATTATGATATAGATAATACATATATTATCATATAAAACATATTTCCATAGTCATCATGCTGTGAAACAAGAAACATATTGTTTACACTAGAGAAAAATTCATGGAGGAAATAACATTGAGAATGGTATGTTTCAATCTGCATTCAGACTTCATCTGTTCCTTCTATAACAGTGGATAACTTTTTTCATCATGAGTCCCTTGGAATTGAACTAGATCCTTGTGTTGCTGATAAAAGATCCTTTACAATTGATCATCATACATTATTTTTGTTACTATGTATAATGTTAATGTGGATGTGCTCACTTCAGTTTGTATAATTTCATATAAATATTTCTAGATTTTTTAATAATCATCTTCTTTGTCATTTCTTATGGTACAAAAGTATTCCATTACAAGGATACACCAGAACTTGTTCAATCATTCCCCAATTGATAGACATCCCCACAGTTTCCAATTATTTGCCACTACAAGAAGAGTGACTATTAATATTTTTGTACAGGTAGGTTCTTTTCCCTTACTGAATAGAATATTTTCCAAAATCTCAGACCTCTAACTTTAGTGAAAAATCAATACCTAAAAGCTCTAACTTTAGTCACCATGAAAAATGGCTTGTGTACAAATCTTAAATAAATTAACAAGAATTCAATATTGTATCATTACTAGAAGTACTCAACTCAGTCTGGAAAAACCAAAGAACATCAAAACCTAAAAGAGAGACAAAAAGAGTTGTCATCTAATCCAACATGGGAAGTATTTCATTTTAGAGTTCTATATGCCATATTATAGTAGCAGATAACTTCTAAAAAGAACTATATGGCATAAAAACAGGATATTTAGTTCCTTACTTGGGCAGACATTTAGGGATAACTGGAATAAAAAAATGGAATTATTATCAGGCTTTAGGTATCATAATTGTGGAGGTTTTGGGGAGTGATTAATTCAGAAATTTATTTAATTTATTTATCATATATATTACATAATAAATG
>NW_025377994.1:0-1078 GCF_016433145.1 Gracilinanus agilis
TGTAGTTGACTACCTTGGCCTCTCTTCTTAAAATGAGAAGTGCTTTAGGGCACTTTTTAAGCTCACAGGATCGTTGTACATGAAACCTCCAGAAGAGCATTGAAATTTCAAAAATTTGATTTTTTGCTATTAAATTAAAATGTAACTTTAATACAGCTAAATAAATTTAGGTGGAACTTATTTTAATTCTAGTTGGGTCTGAAGTTGACTCTTCAACCTCTGAATCTTCCAGCTCTCTGGTTTAAGCATTATAAGACTTCATACCATGTTAACAGCAGAGAAGATGAAAACTTATAACCACAACCAAACAGCAAATTTCAAACATCTTATCAGATAAAACAATGAAGAAATATCCGAAATAATTTTTGTAACCCAAATGAAATGAAATGAAATATACTCAATCATTGGTACTAGTAGAAGAGTTGATTCTAGATTCCTCTTTAACCTAGCAAGTTCTCCAAGTAGTTGAGACTCTTCTAAACTTTTTCCATATTCAGTATTTCTTCACCAGCCACCTCACAGGACTAGAGGTTTCCCTTCTATCTAAACTAAAATGTCATGATGTCTCATAAAGAAATTAAATTACATTTATTTTTATATAATTTAAATAAACCAATTCCCACTGTAGATATAGACACTAATGGAAAACTCTACTTTATACCCAATCAGGCCCATCAATTTGAGCCAGACAAATTTTTAAAACATTTAATTATCTTATTTTTTAAAAAATATCTCCAGTGGATGCTTCTCATCAAAGGAAGAGGAAGGCTGAGGCAGGAGAATATTGTACACAGCAACAGCAATATTTTGGAATCATCAACTGTGAAAGACTTAGCTACTCTTACCAATACAATGATCTAGGACAATTCTAAAGGACTTATGACAGAGAATGTTGCACACCTCCAGAGAAAGAATTGTTAGAACTGAAATATAGATCAAAGCATACTATTTTTCCCTATAGTTTATTTGGGATTTTATTTTGGTATTTCAATTTTTTAAATGTTTATTAATATTCATTTTTAACATGGGGTTACATGATTCATGCTCCTACTTTCCCCTTCACCCCCTGCTCTCCCCC
>NW_025377995.1:0-2031 GCF_016433145.1 Gracilinanus agilis
TTTAAAAATAAATAAATAAATAAAAATTTTAAAAAGTGTTTTTGCTTCTGACTAGTAGCCTCTCTTTATCTAAACTTTTATCAGTCCCCTTCTTTTATTTTCTTCCCTTCCCACTTTCTTGGAAGGTAAGATGAATGTCAATATCTAATTTATTTTGTATGTTATTCCCTCATTAATTCAACTCTGAGGAGAGAAAGGTTGAAGCATTGCATGCTACCTGCCATCTTTCCCTCCACTATAAAAAAATTTTTCCTTTTGTGCCTCTTTTCTGTGAGATGATTTCCCCCATTTTTCCTCTCTTCTCCCATCTCCTAGTATACTTCTCTCTATCTCTCTCCTTCTTAATTTTATTTTTTATAAATCATCTAATCACATTTATCTGCTCTTCCTTTTTATATATAAACCTTCTAGCTCCTATAAAAATGATCTCCACAACATTATCAACCTCCTATACAATATTTATTAGCTATAACAGGACCCAGAACCTACTATCCTCAGACCTGACTCTATCTACTAGGCAACGTAGTTGTGCCTCAAAACAAACTTACGAAAATGAATACACTCCATTGGAACCAGAAAAATTATCACAAATTCAATGTTCCTGAAGTCATTCAGACATAACCTTGATCCTTAAAAAGAGAAATGATAAAAAAACATAAGAATGATGTTTTAATTGATGTCACCATATCAAATGATCCAAACCACTTGGAATGAAAATCTGTTAAAATTTTTACATCCATTAGAAAAAATAAATTGGAAACTAGCTGGAAAGATGGTGGCATAGAAGCAGCAAGGCTCCAGACCTCCATAAAGCCCTTCACCACTAATCAAGGACAAAGGGCTCCAAGGGAACAGAAAACAAAATCTGACAACAGAATAGAGATGCGGGATCCTTCAGCTGAACACAACTTAAAAGGTACATGGAAAAAAAGAGGAAAAAAAGCCTGAATTCTAGGAACTGTCCAGTTGGTGGGGAAAGAAAGGAAGAAGATCCCAGATCCCATCCTCCACCTAATGTGCTGAGTCTCCAGCAGATCTTGGAATCTTTAGGTGGGCTGGTGTGCTAGACCAAAGGAGTGCCTCCCTGGCACAGCTGTGCCAGACTCAAGGCTCTGATCATGGACAACAGGGAGGCTGCTGGGGAAGAAACCCAGAGAGGGAGAACATATGCTCCATCTTGTGCCCTAACCCCCCTTCTCACAGACCAACCCCACTTGGCTTAATCCTATCAAAGCAACAGACAAGAAGTTTTCAGAGGGCAGGGAAACTATATAACCCCTCCCACACAGACTATAGTGAAAGTAGCCAAATTTATTTTTTTAGCTTTTACCATCAGCTTGGGAAAATCTGGCCTCAGGTCCCACTAACCTAATTAATCAACAAAACAGAGAAAAAGCCCTCACAGGACTGAATAGCCCAAACCCACAGATAAAAAAAAATGACCAGAGAACTAAGATTAGAGCCAATTACAGGGGAGAAAGAAGGGAGAAATATGAGTAAACAACAGAAAAAGAAAAAAAGAAACCACAATCAACAGATTCTATCCAGAAATTGATCAAAAAGCAAATGCATCAGAAGAATATAAAGGAACATCAAGAAATACATAGAAACTTCAGAGAAATGGACACAGGAATTGGAAGAATTTAAAATCAATTAGCTAAAAAGATAAAAATCCAATTAACTCAAGAACTCAAAATTAAAATAACTCAAGAACTCAGAAAACAATCAACAGACGCTTGAGACAATTGGGAAAAGGAAATACATGCCGTAAACAAGAAAAAAAATATCTTAAAAGCCCAAATTGCCCTACTGAAAAATGAAGCAAAGAAGGTAAAAAATGATCTACAAAGAAAATCAGACCAGAAGGAGAATGATGACAAAAAGCCAAAGATGAAATTCAGTCTTTAAAAATTAGAATTCAACAACTAGAAGCAAATGACTTCACAAGGCATCAAGAATATATAAAACAGAGAGTTCCGGGTTAAGATGGCAGCAGAGTAAGAAGCAGCTCTTAACCTCTCCTGACCAAAA
>NW_025377996.1:0-1286 GCF_016433145.1 Gracilinanus agilis
CTTGTGGGATTTTAAGCTAAAAAGGACATTAAAGATTTCCCAGTCCACCCCCTCCTTTTTTTCTTTCCTTCTTTCTCCCCTCTTGCTCATTTCTTCCATTAATATAAATGGATCCTATTCAGAAAGGAAAATGTAACTATCTAAAAATCTGAACTTACCAAGTAGATAAGTTAAGATCTGATGATTCACAGTGCAAATGGAGGCTTCTCTTTGCAAAGAGATTCATTTCTGTTTTCTTTTAAGTAAGAAGCTTTGTGGTGTGTGTTAGTCTGTGTTGATCATTGATTTTCAAGGGCTCCTTCCAACGGGTCTGTGATTTGGATGTTTCCTCTGATAATTCAGATCACAGCCCATTCCTCCTCATCTATCCTGAGGTTCTCTTGGTCATACATTTCTTTTGTTTATGTGAGATTTTTTAATGACCATAGGATCAGAGATTGAGAAAAGGAAAGACTTTACAGATGCTCTCAGCCATCCCCTGTACACTCCAACGTTACAAATTGTCTTCCATTTCAGGGAGAAAGTACTACCATCTAGTATTTGTTACTTCACAGAAAAGCGATACTTCAAATAAAGATTGCTAGAGGGGACAGTTAAGGGAATTGAGAGCCAGGCCTAGAGATGGGAGGTCCTGAGTTCAAATATGACCTCAGACATTTCCTAGCTGTGTGACCCTGGACAAGTCACTTAACCCCCATTGCCCAGCCCTTACTGCTCTTCTGCTTTGTTTCTTGTGTATCCCTGGCAAGTGACTTAATCTCTAAACTTTACTTTCCACATATGTAAAATGGGAGGACTTGAAATTCAGTGACCTCTAAGATCTCTTTCAACAATACATTTTTTAATGTTTGTCTTTTTTATGCAAGTCAAAGAAATTCTAAAAATCAATAATAGAAAAGAGACTCTCATAAATGATAGCATTTCTGGGCTTGGATTCTCCAACCTTGTCCGTGCCTTCATTGGTATGATGGAATAAGACACTTCCAGAAGATTCAGCCAATATGAATTGCTAACCTCAGAAATGTTAGGCATTCATTTCTATTGAGTCTTTGTGCCTGCTCCCAACAGAGCCAAAGGATAGAACTATTTCTTATTGCAAATATTCTCATGCCAGGGGTAAAATTCAACTATTGTATTGGATCGTTTACTGGATGTCAGAATCATTATTAATCAGGGAACAAAGATGACCCCCCTCTCAGTGTTTCTGCATCTCTGCTGCATGGATTTTCTCTCTTCAACTCTTCCTCCTCCTTCTTTTCCTCTTCTTCCTCCTCTTTCTTCTTCTT
>NW_025377997.1:0-1199 GCF_016433145.1 Gracilinanus agilis
ATTCCCATTTTACAGTTGAGGAAACTGGGACACAGAGCAAAAGTGACATACAGAGTCACCTAGCTGATAAGGGTGTGAGGCAGGATTTGAACTCAGATCTTCTGTCTCCAGAGCCAGTGTTCTCTTCACTCTGCACCAGCCTTCTCATTAAGCCTATACTTGGCCTTTAGGTCCTATATGTACATCTGAATCTTTCATCCTCTCATCTCGAGGCCACCTTGCCCTGGTCAGGGAGCAACACTTCGGAACGATGATCCTAAATAAGTTATTCTAAATAAGGGCAGTCATGTGTCTCACCTCCACTTTGCATTTGGGCGAGGTTTTTGCTGTTCAGTCATGTCCGACTCTTTGGGACCCCATTTGGGGTTTTCCTGGCAGATACTAGAGTGGTTTGCCATTTCCTTCTGCGGCTCATTTTTCAGATGAGGAAACTGAGGCCAACAGGATGAAGTGACTTGTCCAGGGTCCCACAGCTGGCAAGTGTCTGCGGCCAGATTTGAACTCAGGAAGATGAGCCTGGTGCCAGGCTCTGGGGCACCCCCTGGCTGTCCTGTTTGGGCTGTATTCCTACGTATAATGTTCACAGCCCTCCTCTGTTTTCTCTTCATGCAGTCATCAGAGATGAGGGAACTTTATTATCTGCACTTTAATGGTTAAAGGGGGGAAAACTCTGTGTCGCCACACACCGTCTCCCCCGGGGGAAGGAGGGGCCCTCTGGAGCCTCCTTGACCCCATCTCTCAGAGCTAGAACCCAGGCCCCAGCAGAGGCAATGCCGCGTCTTCATTCTCTCCTCTCTCTTACAGGTTGTGGGCCTCCTCCTGCCCAACCAGACTCTGGCCTCCACCATCTTCTGGCAGGTAACTCTCCCAGGAGTCGGGGCTCAAACCCTCATCAGCAACAGCTTGTCAAGCCCTTGTCAAGCCCTGCTGAGTCCTCAGAGAACGTCCCAGCTGGGAGGTCGGCTCTGTCCTCCTCCCATCAGTCTCCCTTTCTGGCCTCGCAAAAGAGAAAAAGCAAGAGAGCCGTCCGCACACTTGGTTAAACGCCCGCTCCGTGCCAGGCAACAGCAGAACCCCCCAATCGTCCGGCCTTCCAGAAGCTTCTGCCCCGTTGGCACGGGCCGCCCTCCATCCCAGGAACCCTCCTCCCCGCCCCTCTGCCTCTCGGCCCCCCTGGGGCCTTTCCCGTCCCTCCTCCT
>NW_025377998.1:0-1291 GCF_016433145.1 Gracilinanus agilis
CCTTTCCCCTAGTATCCTCCCCTGTAAGATGACTCCTTGGAGAAGAAGGCCTGGATTAGGCATCTATTATCCCCTGATCTCTAATCCTAGGTCACTGGTCTCTTCTTATCTCTGACACCCCCCCCCCCATTTCTAAATATGTCTCTGACTCCTATCCTCGACTCCCTATTTATCTCACCCTATTCTCTCTAACGTCTGGGTCCCCCTCATCTCTGATCCCCATGACTTTGACACCCCCCTTCTCTCTGACTCCCATGTCTCTGCCTCAGTGCCTTCCCAATATCTACATTTTCCCTCTTCCCCTCTGTTCCTCACATCCCAGGCTCTCCTCCATTCCTCTCAATCTGCCTGTATCCCTTGGTCTTCTTAGCTTTTCTCTCCACTCTCCCTCATTTCCCCCCACTCTGTTCCTTAGTCTCCTTTTCCCCTGTGCCTCAGTCTCCCCTTCTGTCTCTACTTTCCACCTCTCTGTATGTCCCTTAATTTCCCATTTTCTTGGTCTCTTTGTGTCCCTCTACCAGAGTAGGGGACCAGGGTCCCTCAGTTTCCCTTTTTGTTACTGAACCTGTTTACCTGTCTTCTCCACTTTCTTTGCCCCTTGATCTCCCTCTTCTCTGTCCCTGTCCCCCCTCGTCCTCAGTTTCCCCTTCTTTCACTGTGCCCATCTCCTGTTCTGTCCCTGTCCGCTCTGTCTCTATCCCTCGGTCCGTTTCTCATTCCTCCATGTATGCCAGGCTCTCCAGTCCCCCAGGCTTTTGGGGTCCCCTCAGCGTTCCTCAGTCTCTCCTTCACCTCTCCTTTGGAAATCTCCTTAAGCCCCCCTTCCTCATTTCACCCACCCAGCACCCAAAGGCCCAAAGGCCTGGGCCAAGGGAAGTGCCCCCCAGCTCCAGCTCCCCACACCCAGCCCCTTCTACTCACTTTCCGGGGCTCCGGATCCCTGGGGAGTTGGCAGGGCCAGGCGAGCTAGTAGGGAGCGTCTAAAGTTTGGGTCCAGCGGCCATGGCTCCCTGTCGATGCCTGAGGGAGGAGGGAGAGAGGGAGGGAGCGGGACACGGAGAGAGTGAGAGAGAAGAGGACAGGGGAGAGAGGCAGAGAGCTAGAAAGACGGCCACAGCCACAGGGAGACCGAGGCAGAGACCCGGAGAGACAGGCAGAGATCCCGAGAGATGCAGTTAGAGAGAAAGAGAAACAAGCACCTGGGGGAAGACGGGGGAGAGACAGCCACGCAGAGAGAGAGACCGAGGCAGAGACTGAGAGATCGGGGGAGAGAGAGGGAGAGGAGCAGGAG
>NW_025377999.1:0-1430 GCF_016433145.1 Gracilinanus agilis
TAAGAAAGAGGTAAGAGAGGTGAATGAAGTCCTAGAAAAATTAGATTAAATTGATATGTGGAGAAAAACAAACAGGGACAAAAAGGAATACACCTTCTTCTCAGCTGCACATGGCACATTCACAAAGATTGACCATGTTATAGGGCATAGAATCATTGCAAACAAATGCAAAAGAGCAGAAATAATAAATATGACCCTCTCAGACCATAATGCAATAAAAATAATAATTAGTAAGGGCACCTGGACAGGCAAATCAAAAACTAATTGGAAATTAAATAATATGATTCTCCAAAACCAGCTAGTCAAAGAAGAAATCATAGAAACAATCAACAATTTCATTGAAGAGAATGACAATGATGAGACATCCTACCAAACTCTGTGGGATGCGGCCAAGGCAGTACTCAGGGGGAAATTTGTATCCTCCAGTGCATATATTAACAAATTAAGGAAGGCAGAGATTAATGAATTGGGCATGCAACTCAAAAAATTAGAAAGCGAGCAAATTAAAAATCCCCAGATGAAAACTAAATTAGAAATACTAAAAATCAAGGGAGAAATTAATAAAATAGAAAGTAAAGAACTATTGAATTAATAAATAAGACTAAATGCTGGTATTTTGAAAAAAAACAGAAAAAATAGACAAAGTATTGGTCAATCTAATTTAAGAAAGGAAAGAAGAAAACCAAATTGACAGTATCAAAGATGAAAAGGGAGACCTCACCTCTAATGAAGGGGAAATTAAGGCAATCATTAAAAACTATTTCGCCCAATTATATGGCAATAAATGTAACAATTTAGGAGATATGGATGAATATTTACAAAAATATAAACTGCCTAGATTAACAGCAGAAGAAATAGAATACCTAAATAATCCCGTATCAGAAAAAGAAATTGAACAAGCCATCCAAGAACTCCCCAAGAAAAAATCGCCAGGGCCTGATGGATTCACAAGTGAATTCTATCAGACATTCAAAGAGCAACTAATCCCAATACTATACAAATTATTTGATATGATGAGCAAAGAAGGAGTCCTACCAAATTCCTTTCATGACACAAATATGGTACTGATTCCAAAGCCAGGGAAATCAAAAACAGAGAAAGAAAACTACAGACCAATCTCCCTAATGAACATAGTTGCAAAAATCTTAAACAGAATACTAGCAAAGAGACTCCAGCATGTAATTAAGATCATCCACCATGATCAGGTGGGATTCATACCAGGAATGCAAGGATGGTTCAACATTAGGAAAACCATCCACATAATTGACCATATCAACAGTCTAACAAACAAAAATCACATGATTATCTCAATAGATGCTGAAAAAGCCTTTGACAAAATACAGCATCCATTCTTATTGAAAACACTGAAAAGTATAGGAATAGAAGGACCTTTCCTTAAAATAATAAACAGTATATACCTAAAACCATCA
>NW_025378000.1:0-1362 GCF_016433145.1 Gracilinanus agilis
AAAGAAAAGAAAAGAAAAAAAAGAAAAGAAAAGAAAAGAAAAGAAAAGAAAAAAGAAAAGAAAAAAGAAGAGGAAAGAAAAGTAGTTGCAGATCCCAAAGCATAGTGTAGGAAATGGTGGGGCTTTATCTTAGGATGCACTATATTATTCCTTCTAGGTTCTAGATCTCTAATTGTGAGAATATAGGAATGGGTTCCTCTAGAGTGCTGATGACCCTTAACTAGCCCAAAATATGGATTCCATCTAATAAACTTCTCTGTAACTGCTGTGAAGGGTAGGCGACTAAGCCTTAAACCCTATCCCGCAATGTATCTGTCCCAACTTATCTTGCTCTTTCCTCAAGCGGACTCTTTCCCTTCAGCCAGGCTGCTTGCTTTACTGTCCCTTTAACACACTTCACAGCATCCGGCGTTGCACGCGATTGAAGAAGTCGCTGCCGCCGGTATTACGTGGTATGCCAGCGGGGCTGAGCAGCCTCCCTAACCAGCAACCCCAGGTAGAGATGTCTGCTTTCTGTCTCTGCCTTGCCCGCCCTCTTCCCCCAGATCTATGCCTCCCAGGATCCTTCCCTGCCTTACTTCCAGCTTCCGCTCAGGAGGCTGTTCCTGGGTCCTAGCTCCAAGTGACACAGCGGAGAGCCCAGGGCTTGGATTTAGGAGGACCTGATTTCAGATGCCGTCTCGGACACTTGCTAACTGGGTTAACTTGCTGACTCACCCTGACAGTCGCTTAACCTGCATGCCTCAGTTTCCTCATCTGTAAAATGGGGATAAGAATAACGCCTACCTTGTAGAGTTGTGAGGATCAAAATGTGAGGACCGGTGTAGAGTGCCTAGGACAGAGTTAAGTGCTGTATAAACTTTAGCTATCATGATGATGATGTTGTTTTATGCTATCCCACCCACCCCAGCAAAAACGTTAACTCCATTCAGGGAGGAGGGTATCCCCAACAACTCTCACTGTAACTCGCATATTTGTCTTGTTTGGGGGGGGGGGGGTAGAGAATTTACTTTCTGTGATTTTATCAGCATACCCCCAGCATGGAAATTCCACCCGCCAGCTCCTGCAGATCAGCAACTCTTCTAGAACTCAGAACCTCTGAGTGATGCCCGGAGGTACTGAGAGATTCAGGGACTAGGTCAGGGTCACACAGCTGGTATGCATATGGAGGCAGGATTTGAACCCACATCTTCCTGGCTCCAGTGATGGCTCTATCCATTCTACTCCACTACTCCTTGCTTTGCACATAGGATGCATTTAATAATGCAGGAATATGTACACAGGGATTGCTCTTTGTTGTGTGGCTAGTTATTGCTTTTAGAGGGGAGGAAGGAAGGAAGGAAGGAAGGAAGGAAGGAAGGA
>NW_025378001.1:0-1042 GCF_016433145.1 Gracilinanus agilis
GTCTTGCTGATGTCACTTACCCCAAGTCTATTCCACTGATCCTCCCTTCTGTCTCTTAGCCAATACCATGTTGTTTTGATGACCTCTGCTTTATAGTATAGTTTAATATCTGATACTGCTAGGCCACCTTCCTTCACATTATTTTCATTATTTCCCTTGGTATTCTTGATCTTTTGTTTCTCCAAATGAACTTTCTTATAGTTTTTCCTAATTCAGTAAAAATGTTTTTTTGTAGTTTGATAGGTATGGCACTAAATAAATAAATGAATTTGGGTAGAATGGTCATTTTATTATGTTAGCTCATCCTACCCACAAGCAATCAATGTTTTTCCAATTCTTTAGATCTAGTTTTAATTGTTTGGAAAGTGTTTTATAGTTGTGTTCCTATAATTCCTGTATTTGTTTTGATAGATAGATTCCTAAGTATTTTATATTGACTAAGGTGATTTTAAATGGTGTTTCTCTTTCTACCTCTTACAGCTGTGATGTGTTGGAAATATATAGAAATGCAGATGATTTGTGTGCATTCATTTTGTGTCCTGCAATGTTGCTAAAATTGTTGATTATTTCGACTAGTTTTTAGTTGATTCTCTAGGATTTTTTAAGTAGACCATCATATCGTCTGCAAAAAGTGATAGCTTATTCTCCTCATTGCCTATTTTAATGCCTTCAATTTCTTTTTCTTCTCTAATTGCTACTGCTATTGTTTCTAGTACAATTTTAAATAATAGAGGTGATAATGGGCATCCTTGTTTCACACTTGATCTTACTGGGCAAGCTTCTAATTTAGCCCCATTGCATATGATGCTTGTTGATGGTTTTAGATACATACTGTTTATTATTTTTGGTAAAGGTTCTTCTATTCCTACATACTTTCTAGTATTTTCTTTATTTTCTAGTGTTTTCAATAAGAATGGATGCTGTATTTTGTCAAAGGCTTTTTCAGCATCTATTGAGATAATCATGTGATTTTTGTTTGTTAGATTGTTGATTTGGTCAATTATGTGAATGGTTTTCCTAATGTTGAACCATCCTTGCATTC
>NW_025378002.1:0-1319 GCF_016433145.1 Gracilinanus agilis
AAGGAAGGAAGAATAGACTGACAACAACCCACTGACATATAGTGACCAAGTTGGTTACTAGCTTTTAAAGATGAGTAGCAGCAGTGTGGCTTTAGAATCAGAAGATCTTAGAAAAAATGTAGGGATTCACCACCAACTGAACATTCAGTACAAAGAGGCCTAGCTAAGTCCTCAACTCAGAGAAGCTCTTATAGAAAACAAACAATAGTATGATGCTTGAGTTATACTGCATTCATGTAGCGAATCTTTTTCAACCATCCTTTAAATAGTTGAAATTGAAATGGTTCTCCCTTTGATTTCCAGTTTTTTACTACCACAAAAAGCCCTGCTATTAATACTTTGGTATATAATTTTTGTCAAACTCTTCAGCAAGAGGATAGTCGAAGTCTAAGCAATCTCAGTATTCAAGCAATACACAAGATAGCAGACCAATGAAAATCCATCTGATACCAAGTAATTGAAAGATGGGACAATTGAGCAATCTAAAATATGGACTTGGAGTAATCAAACACCTACAAAGACAATGCATTGCAACTACCATTGCCTACTGGAATTTTACTCAAAGTCCCTACTGAGAAAAAAAGAAAGAAATGATAGAAGGTTGGCCCAGGAGATCAATCGCCATTGGCACAGAATCTGACCTTGATAATGGCTCAGAAGACAGTAACTTAAATACTAGAAAATCTGAATTCTTGGTATCCTACTAGAAAAGCAGAGTGGGGGAAAATATAACCAGTGCCAGAAGTATTTCTATTTAGAAAGGAGGAAATGCTGAACCCAGAGGCAGCCACTTCCTTGCCTCAGCAGATTGCCTTAAATCCATATTATGCCAGTCAACCTATATATACTACAATGTAACAAACGTATTAAATGTCTGCTAGATACAGATTACAATATTAAGAACTGAAGGGTTTAAATAAGATACATTTCCTGCCTTCAAGAGAGTTACACAATAGAGTGCTTTGTCAGATAAGACCTCAGGAAAAAAAGATCTTTTACTGAAGAAGTGAGAGAGCTGGAGGAAGGCATCAGAGAAGACTTAGTGGAGAAGGTAGTATTTAAATTGTTTTTTTTTATTTTATTAATTTGGGTTTTTTTTAATTTTATTAAATTTTATTAAAATGGGTTTTAAAGAATGGAAAGGAATTCAACGGGCAAAGAGAGATTTCCCAGGAATAGAAAATAATTTAAGCAAAAGGACATAAATATGCATAAGAGTTCATTGCATAGGGGGCAGCTGGGTAGCTCAGTGGATTAAGAGCCAGGCCTAGAGACAGGAGGTCCTAGGTTCAAATCTGGCCTCAGACACTTCCTAGCTG
>NW_025378003.1:0-1745 GCF_016433145.1 Gracilinanus agilis
AAAAAAAGTTCATTGTTGGACAAATTGTATGAGACAGAAAGCAAGTTAAATATGTTTCATTTTGTTCTGATAATTAGCCTTTGGTGAAAAGTCAAAACTCCTCTCTGTTTTATCTAAATATTTAAATTTTTCTATCATTTATGTAATATCTCTATCTGTATCTATTTATATATCTATCTATCATCTGTCTATAAATGGATAGCAGCAATAAAAGGAAAAGAAAACATAAATTGCATTTTTTGCATTTGAAATTGTTTCCAAAGCACTTCCATATCTATTTCTCAAATATTTTTCTAATAATTCTTCTTTAGTAATTTGTGACATTGGCAGGTTAAACATCATTATCCTTATTTTACAGATAGAAGAACTAATACTCAGAGAAATTCATTGACTTACTCAATCTCAAAGCTCATTCATGGTAGAAGTGGGACCAAGATCCAACTCAATAGGCTCTTAGTCCTCTTCTTTTTCTGCTAATTTATGTCTTATTACAGCTACTAATATAAAGAATACAGTGTTCTTTACCTAAAAGAAGCTCCTATTCTGAAGGAAAACCATATCTGTTCTATCCTCAGTAGTATTCCAAAGGTGAATATGCTAATGTATTTTAGTCATCAGTTATTCTTTGAACTTAATCCAATGGTGATGATTCTCTCTCTCTCTCTCTTTTTGTCTATCTAGTTTTAAGGAATTCTGGACACTGTCAAAAGTAGAGTGACATATTTAGGTTACACAAATAATATGGCTAGAATTTATATCTGCCAAAAATCAGTATATCAATGAATAAACAGTTATTAAATACCTACTAAATGCCTGGGCCTATTGAATAGAAAGGAAAAAAATAAATGAAACTACTGGCATCAAGGAGCTTACATTCTCTTGGAGGAAAAAACACATACATACACACAAATACATTTAAAAATCAAAACAAGATCAATTGGGGTGGGGTCTTAAGATGCTGAGATAAAGAGGAAAGGTCTCATATAAGAAGTGGTATTTGAACTGGCTACAAGACCTATTGTGGATGTAGATCAGATTTAGTGATAGGTATATAGTAAGGGAGAGTTAGAGTCAAGGAAACTGTTAAGACTTAATCTGGGGGGCAGCTGGATTGAGAGTCAGGCCTAGAGATGGGAGGTCCTACGTTCAAATCTGGCCTCAGACACTTCCCAGCTGTGTGACCCTGGGCAAGTCACGTGACTCCCATTGCCCACCCTTGCCACTCTTCCACCAAGGAGCCAATACACAAAAGTTAAGGTTTTTTTTTTTTAAAGACTTAATCTGGGTAACTGGAAAAGTGGGAGTGCTATCAACAAATATAGGGGAAACAAGATAGTTTTGGAGAGAAATATAATGAGTTTAATTTGGATAGGTGGTGTTTTGAAATATCTCACAGTCAGTTGGAGGTATGTATTTGAAGGTCATGAAAGACACAGGGACTAGATATATAGATGTAGCAGTTATCTGTTATAGATGATAATTAAATTCATGGGAACTGACAAAGTCACCAAGTAAGAAAATGTAGAGACAGAATTGAAGATGGCTAGTATAGAGTCTAAGAAAGTATCCCTGTTTAAGGAGTGTCATATGGATAATGATGAGTCAGAAAAGGAGAATGAATGAAAAGGAACAGTGGGCCAGGAGGAAGAGAAAATATGAGGAGTAGGAAGAGGATTGGAGAGAAGAAGAAGAAGAAGAAGAAGAAGAAGAAGAAGAAGAAGAAGAAGAAGAAGAAGAAGAAGAAG
>NW_025378004.1:0-4345 GCF_016433145.1 Gracilinanus agilis
TCCATCCTCCACTCAGCTGTCTAGGTGATCTTCCTAATATGCAAATCAGACAATGTCAACCCTAAACTCAGTAAACTCTAGGGGCTTCCTATTGCCTCCAGGATCAAATATTAAATCTTCTGGCCTTTAATGTTCTTTATAACCTAATCCCTTACCTATTTTTTCTATCCTATGTACTCTAAAGTCTAATGACTCCAACTTCTATTCTTCCCCATGTGAGATAACACATCTTCCATCTCTGTACATTTTCTTTTCTTTTTTCTCCTTCTATCTTAGTATTGATTCTAAAACAGAATAGCAGTAAAGGCTAGGCAATGGGTATTAAGTAACTTGCTTGGGGGGTCACATGGCTAGGAAGCATCCAAGGCCATATTTGAAGCCAGCTCCTCTCAACTCCAGGCCTGGCGCTCAATCCCCTGAGCCACCCAGCTGCCCTGAACTTTGTGCATTTTCACTGGCTTCCTCTCATATCTGGAATGCTCCTTCCTCACCTTTGCCTCCTGGTTTCAAATCTCAGCTCAAACCTCACAGGGGGAAACATGCCTTTCCCAGGGCCCCTTAGTGTTTATGGCTTCCCTCTGAAATCACCTTCAGTTTATGGTGTATGGATCTTGTTTGTTCATAGCTGTCTGCATGCCTTCTCCTTAGACTGTAAACTCTTTGAGGGCAAGGACTATTTTTGCCTTTCATTGTATCTCTAGTACCAGGCTATTTTTTTAAATTTTATTTAAATAAATAAATTATTTTATTTTATTTAAATAGTTATTTTTTATTTTAATTAATTAATTTAGACTCTTTTTCCATGGTTACATGATTCATGTTCTTTCTATCCCAATCTCCCACCCCACCTCCCATAGGCAATGAGAAATTCCATTGGGTTTTACATATATCATTGATCAAGACTTATTTCCATATTATTAATATTTGCATCAGGGTGATCGCTTAGAGTCTACATCCCCAATCATATCCCCATCAACCCATGTGATCAAGCAGTTGTTTTTCTCTTTTATTTCTGCTCCCACAGTTCTTTCTCTGAATGTGGATAGTGTTCTTTCTCATAAGTCCCTAGAAATGTCTTGTATCATTCATACTTGGCACATTTAGTAAATGTTTGTTGACTGACTGACAAGCACTTATCTAGTTAAAGAAAAGAAGATATAGAACAATTAATAATAGTCCAAGACTTCAATAGAAGAGATGTCATGAAGTTGACTAATCACCTTGCAAATGTTACAAAGGGTACATGCTGATATATGTAGAGATTGGGGAGAGGATTGGTTGTGGGAAAGGACACATGTTCCCACTTCAATGTGGCTAAGGGAGGAGGGGAAGAAAAATAGACATTGATGTGAAGTCCTAAATACAATGATGTCAATGAAATAATACCCTTGGGCAAGCACAAGTTTCCATAAACAAGAAAATCTGAAAGAATGAAAATAAAATATGTATTCTCTTGAGACAGTACAGATAAACCCTTGAGGTCATAGTGAGCCAAGCTGGGAAAGGGGTGACTGGCTATCTGTGGGGATGCCTATGCACCCACCAAGCCCCTATGGGAGCCCAGAACTGGGGCTATATGTTGGGGGGGAAGCCTTAGAAACCCTTGAGCTACAGAAGTCTATGCCCCAACATGTAGGGAACACACAATTACAGATGAAACTGCACTCCCTTTAACGCTACAGCTTTATATAAAGCACTTGCCTGACCAATGGTTCTTGAGTACTTTTTTTTTTAAAAAAAAGCCCTTACTTTCCATCTTGGAATCAATACTGTGTATTGGTTCTGTGTGAAGTAGAAATTGAGGGGAGCTTGAAAATTTCAAAGTACACCCTCTTTAACCACTATTAAAAAATATGACTGGGGAAAACCACTGCTTAAAATATAATGCTTTATTAAAAGAGAGAGAGAGAGACAGACAGAGAAAGAAAGAGAAATGGGGGGAGGGGGATGCACTGTCTCAAGTCATTGACCTAAAACAGAATGCCCAAAAATTCACAGAAAAATCCCTTATTTATAGGAGAATCCTGATATAATCAAGCCTCCCTGAAGGAATTATAACATTTTTACAATGGTTGAGGATCAAGTAACTTACCCCCATGGCTAGGAAGGGTAATGACTAAAATTCTCTGGAGGCTATATATTAATTTATGCTTATTTATTAAGCAAAGGTGAGAAAGAGAGAGACCACCAAGCCACTCTAACTAAAAATCTCTTTCATGCTTTCCCAGCTCAGCTTCCAGTCATGAAGCTAGTGAGATAAAACACTCCAGAAAAAGGAGAAACTGCTCACTTATTCCCATCAACCCCTTCTGTATGTCAGGACGCCCACATCAGCCAAGCAATGTTTGAACCAACCTCTTCCAGGAAGCCAGTCAAAAGGTGAGGCTATCACATGGAATAAAGGGGTACATTTTTTATTAAATTCACACAGAAGTGTCTGAGGTCAGATTTGAACCAGGGGTCTCCTGTCTCTAGGCCACTTAGCTGCCCCCCTCCCTATTACTTCTAAAATAAAATACAAACTCCTCTGTTTAACATTTAGAACTTCTCACAAACTGGTTCCAGCCAATATTCTCAGGCTGATAATACATTACTCAGACTCTCATAATTTACATACCAATTTGATTGACTTTCCTTGGTGCTCCCAGTATATGCTATCCAGCTCCCTTTGCCTTTGAACAGGCTGTCCTTCATAGTTTGAATGCCTTCTCTTCTCATTTCTACCTCTTAGAATACCAAATTCCCTTCAAAACTCATCTCAAATACTACCTCCTATACAAGGCTTATTTAGCCTCTTACCTTGAGATCCCTCTTGATTCTACCAAATAAAATCTCTAAAATGTATATGATTAATCAATTGATTATTCTATCCTCACTATACCATTATAGCAAATGCTTTTTCTAAGAGGGAAGGGAATATTTTGACTGATTATTAATAAGAAACATACCAGTGGAGACTGATAAACCAAACAATCAAAGGATTATCCTTAGAATATAAGGAAGCAGTCAACCCACTGAGAACCTAACTTGCCAATGTCAGTGCTAGTTGGGGAAATGACCCAAAAGAGTGTATTATATGCACTATTTCATTTGATATTTATAAAAACCCAGTGAGCTAAGTACTGTTGGTATTAGCACTTTATTTTTCAGATAAGGAAAGTGAGGCTGTGACATTAAGTGACTTGCCCACATCAACACAAATAATAAGACATCGAAGGTAGGATGTGAACCCTGGTTTTCCTGTGTGGAGATTAAAATTAATATATAAAATACTAAATATTATATTTTTAAATTTTTATTAATAATAAACTAACCAAAAAATACTAGGTAAAAGAAAGGTATTAACTAGCCCGCTTGCCAGAGCCAAAAAGAAAAAGTGTAAGGTGGAGCCTCAGAACTTATACAAAATATGACCACGCAAATGTAGACAAAAGGAAAAAGATTGTAGGTAATACAGAAGGGAAATTTGGGTAATGTAGTTTTTAGGAATTCAAGATATTTCTAACTATGCATTACCCCTGTGATCATATTTAAGAAACCAGCCTCCCCAAAAGGATCATGAAAACATAATCAACTTATAAATTGCAATAATTTGTGGATAAAAAGAAAAAAGAACAAAATCAATGATTACTACATTAACAAAAAGCCAATTTGGGGGCAGTCCCCTTTGGCATAAAAGTATATATTCAAAACAAATGCTTTCAACCCCCCATAGTTGAATTTCACATCCCAAAGTTCAATCCAGATCATCTGGTGCAGTGTGTGGTCTCTGCAGGCATCTTCATGGCACCTTCTCCAAACAGGTTCGTCTTCTGGATTCTGGGAGGTAGCAAGCTTCTTATCCTAAAATTTCCTAAACTCAAATCAAAGTTCACAACAATAACAAAGTCCCCACTGAGGAAAATAATAACAAACAAGGATCACTCAGGAATACATGGCTGAGTTATAAGGTATATGAATCAATTGCAAAAGAATTCAAAAACATCTAAAAATCCACATAAAAAAGAAAAAATAACTTGTGGATTAAATAGAAAATATTAAAGTCTTATGTCTAAAAAATCGAAGTAAAGGCAAAATAAAACTATAACACGTCCTTGAATCAGGGCCCAATTAAAATGATTTACGTTATTTATGCATTTACCCAATCAGTAGCCAGGACTACAGAAAGTTTGCCACACTATGAAAGATAGAAAAGGGACTAGAGCAGTGATGGGCAAACTTTTTAAAGAGGGGGCCAAAGGAAAGGAAATGCTCAACTGTCAGTCTGTTTCTTTTTTTTTTTTAAACCCTTAACTTCTATGTATTGGCTCATAGGTGGAAGAGTGGTAAGGGTGGGCAATGGGGG
>NW_025378005.1:0-1414 GCF_016433145.1 Gracilinanus agilis
ATAGCGGGGGGGTGAAGGGGAAAGTAGGGGCATAAAGTATGTAAACAAATTAAAAACGAATATTAATAAATGTCTAATAAAATAAAGTATTACAATAGATGAGGGCTACCTTTTAGTTAGTACTTTTATTTTCATAACAAAAAGAAATGTTATTGGGCCATTTTCTACATTCAAATTTTAAATAACCTTTTGGAGCAAGAAAATGTAGAATCCTATAAAATGCCTCTTTAGGATGTTATTGTTCTTTAAAGGGAGTCCAAAACTGAAAGCTTCACTTTGTGCATTACCAAAATATCCAAAGAGCCATAAAAGCATAAAAGTAAAATAAAAAGAGAATAAACTCCATTTCAGTCCTAAACCACAAATGGGTGACAGGCAAGAGCAAAAGGAAAGAACAAAAAAGAGAAGTGCTTTGCATTTTTTTTTAAATTTCTAAGAGCAAGCAAAGTATATTTTAACAGATTTAATGTCCTGCTCAATGTCTATTTGCATGATTAAAATGCATATATGAAAAAGGCTTAACAATTCTTCTCAATAAATTTTTAAGTATATACTTTGATTTTCCCTTTTAAAAGTATATGATCATTTTTGGCTTAAATTGATCACAATCCCTAATATTTCATTGATACCTGTAATTATTAAAATGCTGTATAATATTATTCCTTGGCTTATTGGGAAATATCCCTAATGAAAAAAAATGACTCCATCATTTCAAATTCTAAAATATTCATCTTATCATCTCTTAAGTTTGGACTATATTTAATGCAGTTTTTCATAATATCATAGATTTAGATACAGACAGGTTCTCAGAAGGTAGGTGGTTTAACTACTCCATTTTATAACTGAGGAAACCGAGGCTAAGGTAGCTCATGAAGGAGAATCCGAAGCCAGATTTGAAGTTAAATCCTCAGTATCCTCTCTACTACATCATATGAGACTATTTTCTCTTTTGCCATAACAGATAGGAGCATATGATCATTTAATTTAAGAAGTGATATACAACATAAGGTATTTCACACACATGCTGCAAAGAGAGAGGTAGGGAGAGAGAGACAAGCAAATATACAAACAGATAGAAAGAAAGATATCACTAGATATACATTTATAGATATCTCTATATTTGCATTTGTAGAGATAGCCAGCCTGTCCCAATATCTATCTACACACATATAGGTGCATTTTTCATACATGCATTCATTCATGTACCTTTTTATATCCTCACTGATGCAGTCAGTGCCTGATATTTGAAGGTCCATGATAAATCTACATCAATTGACTTAATCTTATATATTTATGTATATATGTAAATAAAACTCTCTGTCATGTATGTGGGTATGTGTGTATGAATATGTATAATTTATAATTTTATAGTACCATATTTATTATATAATGTTATATTTATATATTTAATATA
>NW_025378006.1:0-1133 GCF_016433145.1 Gracilinanus agilis
CAGGGGCAGCTCTTCCCCCCGCATCTTCCCCTCTCCCACCCCTGCTGCTATTGCTATGCAGACACACCTCCATCTGTCCTCTCCTTTTGTCTGCATCCTGCAGTTGCCTCTTGGACCCCTACCCACTTCTCTTTTGCCCTCAACAGACACTCAATTGTCTCTGCCTCTTTGGGCCTCCATCTCCCCATATCTCTGCCCCATTCCTCCCCAAATGGCCCACTTTAATGCCTCCTTCCCTTTCTCATGGAGAAGAAATGCACAGACAGAGTCTTAGAGAGCAAAGAGGAAAAGTCAGACTCTCTCTGTAGGTGGGGTCACAGAGCCTTGTGGGGAGGCAAGGTCACGTGCCCTCCACTGGAATCCCAGCTCTGCCATGGAGGTGCTGGGGGGCTTTGGGCTGAGCCCTGGCCCTCTGGGGACCTCATTTCTTCATCCACAGAATAAAGAGGTTAGATGATCTCTGGGGGCCCTTCTAGCTGCCACTCATTCCAGGGTACAGATGGATGAATCCTTTGGCCCTTCCCCAATAGAGGACACACACACACACACACACACACACACAGCCATGTTCAAAAGACCTCCCCCTTTCCCTTTGTCCCTGAAATCACTTTTGAAGCCCTTCCCAAGTAGTGGCCACCATCATGGGGTCAGGATTAGAAAGGGACCTCGGAGATCCTCTAGTCTGACGTTCTCCTTTACAGTCAGGGAAACAGAGGCCCAAAGAGCATCAGGGATGGGCTCAAGGTCATACAGGCAGGAAACTGCAAACACAGGATGAAAACCCAATTCCACAGACAACCAACCCAACCTTGTAAGCCATTCTGGGAGGCAATCCTTTGGGCTCAGCCTCTTCTGTTTAAAATAAGGGGGTGGGGATGAGGGAAGCCCCAGTCCCATCTCCATCCCAGTGGGAGATGGCCTCGTTAATTACTTCCTGAGTTTGAGGGCTGAGGAAGGAGAGGTTTAATGGAGCCTCTCTCTCTCTCTCTCTCTTTCTCCCCCACCTCCCTCCCTCTCCCTTTCCCTTTTTCTTCCCCTTCTCTTTCTCTCTCCTCTCCCTCTCCTTCTCTTTCTCTCTCCTCTCCCCTCTTTTCCTCCCTCCCTCTCGTTCTTTTTCTCTCTTCCTCTCTCTC
>NW_025378007.1:0-2090 GCF_016433145.1 Gracilinanus agilis
GAAAGAACTTCAGGGATCTGTGATGGGTATAGTAGAAGAAGTCAGAGGGTTCTCTCTGGGTTCTACATGTTCCATATCTTTAAGGTTATATAAAACCAGCACCAAGTTATGCAAACACTACAAGAACAAAGGCAAATAGATGATTCTGAGGTGAGGTGATGTCTTCATGGTGGTTCTTTAGTTTGTAAAGGGTAAATCTCATGGATTACCAGTGCCAACCCCTAGGGGCCGCCATTGATGGTCTCAATCACAGCTATTGATGCTTATGGCTTAAAATTAGACTCATTCCCATTGGACCAAGAGTATGTCCATAAAATGCCCAGATACTTCTGGTTTCATAATCAATTAATCCATTAGTCAACAAATATTTAAGAACATCCTACTATGTGTGAAGCACTGTGCTAATCACAGATACAAAATGGTCCCTTTTCTCAAGGGAAATGCATTCTACTTGCGGAGACAACATGTATACACACACACACACACACACACACACACACACAAATATAATACACAAAACAAGTACAGATTATTTTTGGTGGGGAGGAAGGCATTAGCAGCTGGAGGACTGGGGAAGGTTTCATGTAGGAGGTATTGACTGAACTTTATTTTGAAGAAAGCTAGGGATCTAAGAGGTATTGGTAAGTAGAGAATACAGGAAGGATTAGAAGGAAGAAGGGCTGGAGACAGTGTGACATAGAGCCCAATAGGAGCTAGGATGAGGTGATCAGGTCTTTGCCCTAGGGTGTCAGCATTTAGTGGGTATTGACAAGAACTTATACTTCTTCCTCATTAGAGAAATAACTGATCTTCATATCTAGTTATTAGGGATAATTAGTTAAAATAGGAAACTACAAGATAGTATCTTCCCCTTTTTCCCTTTCTCCCTCAATTCCTGGTCCATCCAACCTTAGCCTCATGGTATCCTGATTCAATTTGTCTGAAACTACTGAATTTGTCTTTGAGAGTTGAGTTGAAGGATTTTGTGTCACTTTCTTTTCTAGAATTGCTCTTTAAGGCTCTGGTATAAAGGCAGGAGCACTAAACTCTAGGCTCAGAACAGACTTTGTGAATTAGTGGAACTGATTGCCAAGGGGCCCTGTGAATGGTCTATATCACCATTGTCAAAGTTTGGGGCTAACTCAGAACTCACTCCCACTGAGGTAGTCCACTGTGTCCATAAAGTCCCCAGATAACTGCTGAGTCTGCAAGTAGCTCAAGCTGAAGTTGGTGAGTTCCTGATAGCACCACTTCTTAGTTGGGGAATTGGTT
Organism: Gracilinanus agilis; assembly: GCF_016433145.1. Classification (NCBI taxonomy): domain Eukaryota; kingdom Metazoa; phylum Chordata; class Mammalia; order Didelphimorphia; family Didelphidae; genus Gracilinanus; species Gracilinanus agilis. Next base: position 1,273 of record NW_025378007.1, read on the forward strand.
CTTGTAAGAGTTTGCACATGTTAAAGGGAATAGGCTAATTCAGTATCCAAGCAAGCAGAATCAAGACCAGAAAAGGGTTTTAATCCCTGCTCTGTTGTTACCTTGCTATATGACTTTGCAGAAGTTCTTCCCCTTCTCTAGGTCTTTGTTTCCTTCTCTGTTAAAGGAAGGGATTGCTCTAGATCATCTCTAATGTCTTTCCCAGCTCTAACTTTCTAGGAACCTAAAAGATGAGTTAGAAGAATATTACAATTGTGTAGATAAGGGGCAACAAGGGCTTGAATTAGGGTAGTGGTAGTAGGAATGAAAGGGTGGGTATAGGTATTTGATGTTGTTTGATGTTTAGTTAAGCCCAACTCCTTGTGACCCCATTTGGGGTTTTCATGCCAAAGTCAATGGAACAGTTTGCCATTTCCTTTCTCTGTCTCATTTTGGAGATGAGGAAATGGAGACAAATAGGGTTAAGTGACTTGCCTAGGGTCACATAGCCAATAAATGTCTGAGTCTTCCATATTCCAGCCCAGCACTCTATCCACTACTCCACCTAACTGCCCAACCACCACCACCACCAACAACAACAACAATAATCTAGACTTCTAGTTACTTTCTTTCTTCTCATCTTTACCTTTCAGAAACTTTATCTTCCTTCCAAGCTCAGCTCAGTTATCTTCTGAAGGACTTTTCTAATCCCTCTAAGCTGGTAGTTCATTCTCCCTCTTTAGATTATTTTCTATTTATTTATTTGTGTGAAGTTATACCCATCTTACCTATCCCCTAGGAAATAAGCACCTTTAGAGCAGGGGTCCCTTCCTTCCTTC
>NW_025378008.1:0-2377 GCF_016433145.1 Gracilinanus agilis
TTATAATAAACATCTGCCTACCTTGCATGGCATGGTTGTTGAGAGAAGAGAATTATGTAAACTCAGTTCAAAGGGAGCATTTATTAAGCACCCATGAGGCACAAACAATCCCTGCCCTCAAGGAGCTTACATTCTATGAGGATGATAAAACATGGTCACAGAGAAGGAAATACACAATAAATACCAGGTAAATGTAAAATAATCTCTCCAGAAGAAAAAAGAACTTACAATTTGGAAATTTGGAAATTGGAAGAGAGGCAGGGATAAGAAAACATCTGTAGGGGAGAGATAGTGACTCTGTGAATAGAGGGTGTATACACTTCTGGTGATTAAATCTAAAAATGGGCAGGGGAGAGTTAATCCCCTCTTCACAATGGGAAGTCCTAGATTCAATCCTGGCCTCAGATACTTCCTAGCTGTGTGACCCTGGACAAGTCACTTAAGTCTATATCCCTAGCCTTTACCACCCTTCTGCCTTGAAACCAATACTTAGGATCAATTCTAGGATTAAAGGTAAGGGGTTTTGAAAGAAATTAAGAAATCATTGGAAGGAGACAGTACCTTCACCATAAGCTGAGCTTAAAGGGAGCTAGAGATTCTAAGAAGCAGAGATGGGGAAGGAGGGCATTCTAGATATGGGGGAGCAGTCTCTTCAAAGGAATGGGAAGAAAAGATGGAATGTTCTCTATAAGGAGGCTGGTTGTCTGGAACAGATGTATGAGGGACAGTGATGTGAAATAAGGGCAGCTGGGTGGTTCAGTGGATAAAATATCCAGCCTGAAGTCAGGAAGATCTGAGTTCAAATCCAGCCTCAGATACTAAGCTGTGTGACCCTGGATAAGTCACGTAATCCTGTTTACCTTAGTTCCTAAGCTATAAAATAGAGACACACTGGAGAAGAAAATAGCAAATTACTCCAGCATCTGCCAGGAAAACACCATAAACCAAGGCCATGGGGTCACATAGAGTTGGACACAATTGAATGACCCAGTAACAATGACAGGAAATAAGTCTGAGAAAAGGCTGGGGTCAGATGCTGAGGGTGTCTAAATAGCACACAGAGGAGTTTGGATTTTATACCAGAGCCAGATGGAAGATTCTTCAGCAAAAGAGTGACTGACCTGAGCTTTAGGAAGACGACTTTGGGAAAGGAGAAGCATTCCCTGAATGCGTCATTACCTCGACTCTAAAAGGCTATTCTCCCCTCCAGGGGGGTGTCAGGAGGGCAGAAAGACCAAATGGGAGACCAAAGAGCACTTGGGAATGTCTCTTGTCTCTCTCCTTTCCTCCGGGCTCCCACCGCTGCCATTCTAGTCTGGGTTACCATGAACTGTGTGGCCGGTACCATGTCTTAACGGTTTGACGAATGGCTGCATCCCTCCTCTCTAGCTTGCTTCCCAGGCTGAACTGGGAATCCAATGAATGTTTAATGAGTGCCTACATCTTGGCCACACTCTTGCCTGACACCCTTTGGCTGCTCCATCTGTACGAGAGTCCAAGCCGAGAGATACTTAACCCTTTCAGTTCTGGAACTCCCATCCAAGAGCCCGAACTGTCTTAATTGCTTCCCTTGGACCATGTCGTCCTTTATTTTACACCCCAGCTACCTTCTTGCCATCAGCCCTGTTGAGATGGAAACCCTATTCTCCAGCTCTGGAACCAGGACCAAAGCGATGTTGCCCTTTGCTAGTGGAAAGTATGGTTCTACCTATCATCCCTGTGACCTTTTTTTTTTTTTAAACCTTCACCTTCCATATTGGAATCAATACTATGTATTGGTTCCAAGGCAGAAGAGTGGTAAGGGCTTTCCCAGGGTCAAACAGCTAGGAAGTATCTGAGGTTCGATTTGAACCCAGAACCTCCCATCTCTAGACCTGACTCTAAATCCACTGAGCCACCTAGCTGCTCCCCACTCCCATTTTTTAAACCCTTACCTTCTGTCTTAGAATCGATACTATATATATTGGTTCCAAGGCAGAAGAATGGTAAAGGCTAGGCGATGGAGGTTAAGTGACTTGCCCAGGGACACAAAGCTAGGAAGTGTCTGAGGCCAGATTTGAACTCAGGACCTCCCATCTCCAGGATAGTTGTCCCTAATGATGTGGCTTTCTAAACCAAAACACCATTCCCCCAGATGTGCTTTCTTCTTTGTATCTCCAGTCAGCCCTACCACTGAATCTTTGGACTTCTGGGGCTTTCCCTACGTCTTTTAGCCCATCTTACTTTTTATGTATCATCACCCTCAATTAAAATATGAAATCCCTAACAGCAGAGTAGTCTTTGCTTTTTTCCCTTTGTACCCCCAACATTTACCACCTGGCACATAGTAAATACCTAACAAATGCTCCTTCCTTCTTTCCTTCTTTCCTTCCTTCCT
>NW_025378009.1:0-2301 GCF_016433145.1 Gracilinanus agilis
TCGTGAAGCCTATAGACACCTTAGAAAATTTTAAATGAATTAAGTGAAAGAAAAAGGATTACAAGGGAAAATAAGTCAAAGGAAACCCCATTATCATAAATTATTTTGTTGTTTTTTTTTGGGGGGGGTTAGGCATTTTAACAGACATCCTGTGAAAAGAACCCCTGTCTAACTCAGCTGATGACTGCATTCCTTTTTGACAAAGAATATTGAGGAGATTCAGAGAAACTCTTGCTTCTTTCCCACCTCACCTACTGGAAAGATTTTTTTTTTATCACTATTCATCTTAGTCAGTGGAAAGCACTGAAGAGAACAAAAGACTAAGGAGACCTAGGTTTGAGTCCTATTAGCATCACTTACTGACTGTGTGATCCTGGACAAATTAGTGCAAGTCTTTGAATCTCAACATTTTCATCTGCTACATTAAGCTGAGACATTGAACCTCATTGTGACCAAGGAATGTGACCTTCTGGAGAGGATGGTTACCTATCTGGGTGCCTTGTCCTTGGTACTGGAGTTTGAATGCTATTTTATGAGTCCTTAGGGAAGTCCATGATACAAGCTTCTTTAAACATGGAAATGCACCAAAAGTCATTATGATGATGATTCTATACCATAAACTGAATCTTTGATGACACCTTCTGCTTTTTCACCTACTTCCTGGACCCTGATGAGGTCAAAGGCTATGGGACCCTGTATGGTAGTTACTTATATAATGAACCCCAGAATTTGCCAATACAATAATCTAATCTTATAGGCGTTTATAACTGGTCTACCATGGCCAAGGTCTTGTGATAGGCACTGTGAATGCAAAGGGAAAATGAATGATAATCTCTACCCTCAAGAAGTTTACAGTTTATAGGATAAAGAGGAAAGGGATATAAACATGGAAATAGATAATCAAATAAATGGGAATTTGAGGTGGAAGAAGCACTAATAACCAAGGTGATTTGAAAAGTCTTTTCAGAGGTAGAAGAGGAAGGGTTCTAGGAGCTGGGCTTGAAGAAATCTCAGCATTCTAAAAGGTGAAATCAGAGCATGTTCCATCAACAGAGTCTCAACCTGTTTGAAAACATGGATATATGAGATGGGAGTATGGACTTCAAATAGCATCAAGTCAGCCACTTTGGTTAAAACATGAAATATATGAAAGGCAGTGGATACACAAACTTGGAAAGGTGGCAGCTAAAGCTACCACAAGTTTGTAAAGGGAGTTAATGACAAGCTGAATTCATTGCATTTTTTTTTCTAAAGGGTAGAGGGGACTCGTAGAGATTTTTGATCAAGGAGTGACACTATAACTTTCATGACATCCGGAATTATTTTTTGTTTTTTTTTTCTCCAATAAGAAGGACTATTCCTAGAACAGACTAGGTCCTTAATGAATGCTGGTGAATTATTTGATTGATTCACTTTGAGAAAATGATATTGGAAGCTCTGTGGAGGAACACTGAAGTGGAGAGCCTGGGAGCTGGGAGTTCATTAGGAAGCTATTTCTGTAGTGAAGTTAACAAGCACTTATTAAGTTCCTATTATGTGGCAGACACTGAACTGACCTCTTGTGGATACAAACAAAGGCAAATGAATGCACGCACACATACACACAATGTCCATCTTCTAAGAGTTCAAAATCTGGTGAGAAAATTTAGGGAAGAAATGATTAGGACCTGGGCATTGGTATTGGCAGTGTGAGTGGTGGGGAGGTAGGTAACTAATATGAGAATATGATGGTCAAGTCACAGTCATCGATAATAATAGCTACTTATTTATTTTATTTCATTATTTTTAAATATTTAAAATCATATAATATATTATAATATAATATTTTATTAATTTTAATTAATTTATTTGTTGCATTAAAATTCTCAGTTATCTCCCTCCTTCCTTCTCTCCCCATTAGAGAAGATATTCCTTGGCAAAAAAAATATGTATATATAAAATTTTCTATGTCTTTCTGATTTATTTTAATCAGTTCTTTCTCTGGAGATGGACATATATAAGCCATTCTTCAAATAACATTTATGTTCCTTTATATAATGTTCTCCTGGTTCTGCTCATTTCAATCATCATAATTTCATGTAGATCTCTCCATGTTTTTTCCAAAATTAATCTGTTATTCATTTCTTATGACTCAGTAGTATCCATCACAATTCTATGCTGTAATTTATTCAGGCATTCCCCAATTGATGGGCATCCCCTCAATTTCCAGTTCTTTGACACCACAAAGAGAGCTGCTGTAAATATTTTAGAACACATAGCTTCTTTTCCTTTTTCTCTGATCATCTTAGGAAATAAACCTGA
>NW_025378010.1:0-4468 GCF_016433145.1 Gracilinanus agilis
TGTGTGTGTGTGTGTGTGTGTGTGTGTGTGTGTGTGTGTGTGTGTGTCCGTGCGCGCGCGCGCTGGGCTAGGATGGCCAGGAGGGAGCCCCCAGACCTGGGACCCCCCCCCCATCCCGGCAGTCTCCCAGCCAGAGCCAGGAGCCTTTTGGAGGCCCGGCGGCTGCCCCGTCCCTCTCCCCAGAGCCCCAAGCCCTTAGCCCTGGCCCTCGGGAGCCTCCGGAGCTAGGGAGAGCCGGGCCTGGTGGCCGGGGAGGCAGAGTCCGTGAGCCGGCCGGGGGCGGGGCGGGGCGCCTAATCCTCGCCGCTCTGGCCCTGAGCTGCCCACTGCGCCTGCTAGGGAGAAGCCCCCACTGGGCGGAGGGTGAGCGGCCCGAGATGGCTGGCCCGGGGAAGGGCCTCCGCGGGCTGCCGGGCATCGCGGGGGGCTTCACCTATTGCACGTGCTGCGTTGGGGGGAGGGCAGGTAAACAAGAAGTGAGGCGGCGCAGGCAGAAGCCCCGGGTTCAAATCGTGCGCCGGCCTCTTCCTCTCTTTGTGATGCTGGGCTAGTCTGAGGAGGAGCCCTGTTTGGCCCCAGGGCAGAAGTGGCCAGCGGGGAGGCAGACTGAGGCCAGTCGCCGGGGCCAGCCAAGCTTCCCAACCAGCACACTGTCCACAGGGGCCAGGGGAGTGAGCTTCCAGTTCGTGGGGGACGTTGGAGGGGGTCATTGGGTTAGGAGTGGGAGTCCTGGACTCACCCGCAGGGGTAGGATTGGCACTCAAGGCTCTCCTGGCTCCAGACCCCCTGGGTGATGCCCCGCACTCTGGGCTAGACTGAATTCCACTCAAAAGATATTCATGAAGCTCCTATCATGTGGTGGCCTGAAATTCTGTGCTTGGAGGTCATTTCTGAGGTGGAGCCCTTCGGTCTGTGCTGCTCACCAGCACCCACATGGTGAGGAGACCTTGGGCCCTGGCTTCCAGAGCAGGGTAGACCGAGCTCAGTGGGGAGGGTGGCTCTTCCAGCTCCTAGGTTTGAGGGAGGGGATGCATCCGGAGCCTGACCTGGAGATGGTTCTGCCCTTGCTCTGTGGCCTTCTGGCTAGTCACCCTCATTTCACAGATGAGGAAATGAAGACCCAAAGAGCTTATGACTTGTCCAAGGTCATACAGTTCAGGAAAAGAGCTGGGGTTCAAACGGAGGGCTTCTGACTCCAAATGCAGGCCGAATCTTCCTTTTATGCCCCAAAGCGGCTCAGGGGAGCATCCCTCCAATTAAATTGGGTGATGCCCTGCTGAGATCCCTGCATTTGGGATGGTCCCAATGCCCCCCATCCCTTATAAAGGGTTCCCAGGCCTCTGGCTAATGGAGGTAGGGGAGTGGGAGCCGAGGTGGACTCTGGTTTCCAGATCCCTTCCAGCTCTGAGTCACCGAGTGTGTGAGTCACAGCACTTGGGGTCCAGGCCTCCCTCAGCCACTGACTCACTGGGCCACCTCGTGCAAATCCGTGGCCCTCTTTTGGCCGATTTGCTCCTTTTTGAAAGAGGAAGGCTGGCTTTGCTCTCCAAGGGCCCATGCCGCTTCATGAATATGGATTTGTGGGTTACTGGGTGCTCTGGGAATTGACCAATATTTGATGACACGAGATACTGGCAAGACTGCTGGACTTGAAGGTGGGGGGCCTGGGTTCCAGCGGCCCCTCTGGCATTCGCTAGCTCTGCGATCTGGGCCAAGTCACTTGTCCTTCTGGGCCCTCAGATTTCTTCTCTTTCAGCTGGGGGCCATAAAGCTCTCCCCACCTTTGGCCTCCTGCTCTGTGCAAGGTGAGGGTGGGAAAAAGTTTAGGGGGACGGGAACCGTGGCGAATTACTGCCTCAGTCTCTTCTTTCGGTGAATTCTAACCCCTTCGTTTTTACTTAATACTCGAGAGCAAACTGAGCCCCCCCCTCCCTCCCGCCCCGGCCCAGAGTGGGATATACCTGGGAGGAAACAGGCCTGCAGAGAGAAGGGGTCCCTCCCTCCCTCCCTGCCAGACAGGGGCAGAGCTGGGACAGGAACAAAATGCAGGTGCCAAGCGGGCTCCTTCTTCCATAATAGCAATCCCTGAGCCTCAAACTGGCCACAGTTTCCCCATCTGTAAAATGAGGGCGTTGCATTAGCTCCTTCCAGCCTGGCATCCTACTGACTTAGGCTCCGTCCCCTCTGCAGACTTGAGTTTCCCTTCTTTAGAAATGAGAACGTTGGCCTAGACCATCTAGATCTGGGCTGTGTTGCAGCCGCATTTGGGGTTCGGGGTGGTGGCTTGTTCTCCTGTCTCCCTGGCTGAAGGAGGGCTTGTTTGTGGCTTGAAGGCCCAGGCTATTTAGTCCTCCTAGTGTGGACATTTCCAGAGCCCTGTGTGCGAGGCCCACAGGTGGGGAGTGACATGACTTGAGCATCATCTCCACTGAGGGCTCCCCACAGACCAGGGAGGAAACCCTGGTGCTGGCTAAGACCAGAGCCATTTATGGTCCAGGCACGGAGATCTGAGGTCTTCGCAAAACCACAAGTTGTAAGTGTTAATGGCTCCGGCACTGGGAACCATTCAGCTGGGAACAATAACCCACCTACCTCTGGACAGCTCTGAGAGGAGCCACAAACAACTGCATTGAGTCATCCACTCGTTCCCTCATTCATTTACTAATTCCCTCACTTGCTCACTCATTCATTTCCTCATTCACAGACTCCTTCATTCATTCACTTTGGCTTTCATTCATTCATTCCTTCAGTCATTCCCTTCCTTCTTCACTCATTCACTCGTTCCCTCCTGCCTTCAGTTTCTCCTGGTCCCTCCCAACTTTTCCATTGTCTGGTGGACATTGTCTGGCATGGCAGTGCAGGAGAGGAACAGTGAGCAGAGTTTGCCAGGGGCTGAGGGCGAAGGGGTGGCCGGGGAGAAGATGGAGTTTAGTGAGCGTCGTGTTGGGGAACGGCGAGGGAGAAGGCCGGAGAAAGCGAGCAGAGCCAGGCGGAGGATGGCAGACCCAGTGAGGAGTCCCTGGACAATATGGCCAGAGCTGGCCTTTAGAAGGTGACCGGGACGCTTCATGTTGGGGGAAGTCAAGGCAGGGGAAGGCCAGTGGCCAAGGGACTAGCTAGGAGGCCGTTAAACATGATCCAGGAGAGAGCCGGCGAAGGAAGGCCTCAATGAACTACCCTGGCGGCCATGGGAGTCGGGAGAGACAGGCCAAAGCCCTGGCTCTGCCACTTGCCTGTTGGGTGACCTTGACTAAATTCCTTCCCCTCTCTGGGCTTCGGTTTGCTCATCCATCTCAAAGAGAATGGCTTCAGGTCTGGATTTCTTCCAACACAACCTGCCTGAGAGAGGCCAGCCCTCAGCCTTCTCTTCTTGGCTTCCTTGGAGAGATTTCCTACTTCATCAGTAGGGCTGGGCCTTGTACGGTGCTCTTTGGAGCCTGGGCCAGGGAGGTTTTGACTTGGAGCAGTCACGAGCTGCGTTATTTCTCTCTGAGCCTTATTTTTCTCCTCCAGAAAATGGGTAAAAGCCTCCTTCACAAGACTTTCGGGGGGGGGGGATGTGCGTATAAACTTGAAAGCAGCAGAGAAATCGCAGCCCCTTCTTTCTTCTAAGTGCCAGGAGGCCTGGGGGCCATGGGGCATCAGGGCGAGAAGATGTGGCTACGAGGGGGGGGGCCTGGACCTTTGGACAGAGAAACTGATGGCTGGATCCGCTCCAGCCCTGCAACGTCCTCACTGGCGGTATTCCGGGAGGCCCGAGTAGGGTTTCAAGCTCTGTAGGCCCAATGGTGAGGCCGGGAGGCTGCCCAAGCCATTCATGAAATAGCAGCTTGATTCAGCTTGGTGGGCTTCTGAGAGTCTTTCCTATCTGCCCTTCTGCGGGTGGAGGGACGGGGCCCTCCTAGCTCTAACATTCTATGCTCCTAAGTTCTCTGGGCCTCAGTTTCCCTCTCCAAAACAGGGCGGTGGGGTAGAGGGGAAATGGCCTTCCACAGAGGGACTGCAGGCTGCTCTGATCCTATCTGGGCTCCAGGCTGGTATCATCATTTTTGGTCATTTGGACAATTAAAGCGGCTGCTGGGGGTGTCTTCCCTGCCTTAGCCGGGAAGAAAAGAGCCCGTTCCTTTGCCTTGAATGAAAAATTGATGAGCTCAATGGGGCTAAGAAAGCCTGGTTCAGCAGGTGGCCAAGCGAGCCAGCAAGGGAAGGGGAGGGGCTGACTGGGAGGGGCCCTGGGGGAGCCTAGACTGGGGGCTCCCTGCTAGCTGTATTCTTATGCTAAGCCCGCCATCTGCTCCGTTCTGGCTGCCCAGCCCCCTCCCCCCCAGCCCCCTTGTCTCTAATTGTCCTAGGAGGCCCCATGGCGGTGCTGCTGATTGTCCCTAGAATGGAGGCCCGGGCTGGGGGCTGGGGGCTGGGGGCTGGGGGCTGGGAGGGGAGGAAGGGCCCAATCCTCTGACTCCTTAGG
>NW_025378011.1:0-1030 GCF_016433145.1 Gracilinanus agilis
TAGGTTTGTGCAAGACTGATACTCTTATGTGAGATAGTCATGGACTTCCCATCCTTTAAATACCAATAATAGGAGCATGTATCTTCAAAAATGTATCCCCAGGGAGTGGAGAATTGTGAGTCAACAAGGAAGATAGCGGCAGAGTAAAAAGTAGCTGCTTGACTTCTCCTAACGCAGGCACATAGGACTCCTGAAGAAGACATAAAAACAAATCCAGAGGAAAGAAGGGACCCCACAACAGGGCACAGCATTGGAGGTACATGGAAACAGGGCATTTCCATGCTATGAAGGGGTGAAACAGCTCCCACAAAAACACGAGCAGAGCAACCCCCTCCCCCACCCCACCCCACCTAACGCACCAAAGCCAGTGCATGGGAGTCGGAGCAGGTTTGGGGCACCCATTGGGTCATTGGCAGCTCACCAGGGCTTGTTCCTGGGAGCAGCAAGACTTGGGACCCTCTGGGAGGCTGAGGAACTCGCAGACTCTGAGCGCAGACCCTGAGCCCAGGCGCAAGCAAAGGGGCTGACACAGGGGCGGGCTGAGGCACGGATTAAAGCATGGACTGGGGCGTGGACGAAGGGGCTGATTCTGAGTGCAGGAGCAGACCTTGAGTGGGGACCCAGTGCAGAGAGGTGCTTGACTGCGGAAGCAGCTCCCTGAAATTGTTAAAGGAGCTTCAGGCAGAAGAACGAGCAAGGAGATCACCAGGAGGCTATTCCCAAAACAACTAGACCTGAAATCTCAGGAATCTCTAAAGAGCCGCAAACAGATCCTGGGCACAAGAATAAAGCTGAGAGGGAACTCAGCCTACAATGGCAAGCCATCAGGAAAACCAGAAGAGAAAGATGAAGAAGAAAAAACCTTTAACACTTGACAACTTTTACACAGAAAAGATCCAGACAACAAAGGAACAGTAGAGGAGAACAAACAATCCAAATCTTCCCAAAACAATAAAAATGGGTCACAAGGTCTTGAAGAGTTCAGATCTTAGATCATGAGAAAGATGGAAGAGATCTGGCAAGAAAATAA
>NW_025378012.1:0-1103 GCF_016433145.1 Gracilinanus agilis
ATATATATCTATATATATATATCAGTATTCTCCATCTCTAAGTTTACATATTATTCATATTTTCAGTAAAGGAATTTTTTAATACAAATATCCCAATTGTACAACCATACAAACAAGTGATTGCTTATATGTTTTTCTTCTGTATTTCTACTCCCACAGTTCTTTCTCGGTATATTGATAGTGTTCTTTTGGACAAATGCCTCTTGATTGTCCTGAATCATTGCATTGCTGCTATTAGAAAAGTCTATTACATTTGATTGTGCCACAATGTATCAGTCTCTGTGTACAATATTCTCTTGGCTCTGCTCCTTTCACTCTGCATCAATTCCTGGAGGTTAAGTGGAATTCCTCCAGTTCAGCATTCCTTTCAGCAAAATAGTATTCCATCACCATCAGATACCACAATTTGTTTAGCCATTTCCTAATAAAAAAGTATTCCCTCATTTTCAAATTTTTTGCAACCACAAAAAGAGGAGCTATCAATATTTTGTACAAGCATTTTTCCTCATTACCTCTTTGGGGTACAAACCCAGCAATGTTATGACTGGATTAAAGAGAAGGAAGACTTTTAAAAGCTCTTTGATCATAATTCCAAATTGTCCTCCAAAAAGGCTGGATTAAATCACAACTCCTCCAGAAATGCATTTGTGTCGCAATCCTGACACATCCCCTCCAACACTTTTTACTTTCCTTTGGTATCATACTAGACAGTTTTCTTGGTGTGAAATGGTACCTCATAGCTGTTTTTATTAGCATTTTTTAATTAGGAGGGATTTAGAACAGTTTTTCATGTGCTTATTGATAATTTTGATTTCTTCATCCATCTGATAACTGGCTATTCATATATCTTGAACATTTGTCAATTGGGGAATGGCTTGATTTTTTGTAAAGTTTCACTTAGTTCCTTATATATTTTGGAGACTAAACCTTTGTCACAGTTTTGTTATAAATATTTTTTCCTGAATTTGTTTCCTTCCATCTAATTTTGGTTACATTGGTTTTGCTTGTACAAATGCTTTTTTTTAACATTTATTAATATTCATTTTTAACATGGTTACATGATTCATGCTCCACCTTTCCCCTTCAACCCCCCCCCGCACCCC
>NW_025378013.1:0-1131 GCF_016433145.1 Gracilinanus agilis
GAAACAAGAGTAGATAATGAAGGCTGTAATATCCTTTGGCTCATCTGTGGAATCAGGGTCAGTCTGAACTCTACAGGGCAACCGAATAGTGTGATGTTATTGGTTCTTATCCAGAGAACCATCAGAATGGGACTGAGGAATGTGCTTGTGACCTTCAGTTCCTTGATATGGCTGCCATCCTCAGGCTCACCTGATCATTGAATCAAGATTGGGCGAAATGCTATGTGCGTTTCCTTAATGGAGTGAAATTGGCAAAGAAACAAGCAGGACTTGAATGTATTTTTCAGTAGATAATAGGATCAGAGGTTTAGAGTTGAAAGACGTCTAAGAGGTCAGCTAGGTTAATTATCTTATTTTGCAGATGAAGAAACTGAGTCCCAGAAAGGTCAATCAATCAACAACTATGTATTTATTGCCTACTCTGGGTTAGGCACTGTCCTGGGCACTGGGAATAGAAAGGGCAAAATGAAATTTCTTTTCTCTTTTCATTCTCTAAAATAAGAGGTGGCTCTTGGGAAAGTCTATGAGATAAGATACAGTAGGAAATATAAGAGATGTAAAAACAAAAGAAATTGATAAAATTTTATTTAAAAATATAGGTCACTGCCTTTGAGTTTACATTGCACTGAGAGAGAAAATATATGAATATATCAGTATATACAAAATTATGACAAAATCAATATCAGGTAATTTAGGGAGTGGAAAGTGCAAGCAGCCAAGGGATCAGGAAGGTGATATTTGAATGGAGTTTGGAAGGAAATTAGGGGTTATAAATGGAATAGGATGGAAAGGAATTTAGGCAAGGAAAATAAAAAGACATGGAAATGGGAAATGGAATGTATGAGGCTCAGCAGATAAGGGCAGCTAGGGGACAGAGAGGACAAAGCACTGGACCTGGAGTCAGGAAGACCTGTGTTCAGCCTTAGACAGTTATTAGAGTTTTGAATCTGGCAAGTCATGTGAAAGTTGCTGGCCTTAATTTCCACAGCTATAAAATGGGTACAAAAATAGTAATTACCTCCAAGGGTTTTGTGAGGATCAAATGAGATAATATTTATTAAAAAGTACATAGTATAGTGCTCAGAATATATTAGACCTTTAATAAATTCTACCTCTCTCCCTCCTTCCTTC
>NW_025378014.1:0-1335 GCF_016433145.1 Gracilinanus agilis
ACTTGCTGAAATCATTTTACTAGTTCTATTTAAGATTTTTGCATCTATGTTCATTAAGGAGATTGGTATGTAATTTTCTTTTTCTGTTTTTGATCTTCCTGGCTTTGGAATCAATATCATATTTATGTCACAAAAGGAATTTGGTAAGACTCCAACTTTGCTTATTATATCAAATGATTTGTATAGTATTAGGATTAATTATTTTTTGAATGTTTGATAGAATTCACTTCTGAATCCATCTGGCCCTGGGGATTTTTTCTTTGGGAGTTCTTTGATGGCTTTTTTCAATTTCTTATTCTGATATTAGATTATTTAAGTATTCCATTTCTTCTATTGTTAACTTAGGCAATTTATATTTTTGGAAATATACATCCATATCACCTAGATTGCTAAATTGATTGCCATATAATTGGGCAAAATAGTCCTTAATGATTGCCTTAATTTCCTCTTCATTAAAGGTGAGGTTTCCCTTTACATCTTTGATACTATTAATTTGGTTTTCTTCTTTCCTTTTTTTTATTAGATTGACCAGTACTTTGCCCATTTTATCGTTTTTTTCAAAATACCTGATTCTAATCTTATTTATTAATTTAATAGTTCTTTTACTTTTGATTTTATTCATTTTTCCTTTTGTTTTTAGTATTTCTAATTTAGTTTTCATCTAAGGATTTTTTTTCTACATGAGTTGAAAACAATGTGATAAAAAACAAATTAAAGTATTATACCAACGCTGTCAATTATTATGAAAATCTCTTTATTTTAAACATTTATTAATATTCATTTTTAACATGGTTACATGATTCATGCTCCTACTTTCCCCTTCACCCTCCACACTCCCCCCACCCATGGCCAATGCATATTTCCACTGGTTTTAACATGTGTCATTGATCAAGATCTATTTCCAAATTGTTGTTAGTTGCATTGATATGGTAGTTTCGAGTCTACATCCCCAATCATGTCCACCTCAACCCATGCATTCAAGCAATTGTTTTTCTTATATGTTTCCTCTACTGCAGTCCTTCCTCTGAATGTGGGTAGTGTTCTTTACCATAAATCTCTCAGAGCTGTCCTGTGTCATTGCATTGTTGATGATACAGAAGTCCATTGCATTAGATTTTGCCATCGTATATCAGTCTCTGTGTACAGTGCTCTTCTGGCTCTGCTCCTTTCTGCATCAGTTCCTGGAGGTCTTTCCAGTTCACCTGGAATTCCTCTCATGTAAGGATTTTTAATTTGTTGATTTTCTAGTTTTTTTTAAGTTGTATGCCCAATTCATTAATATCTCCCCTTCCTAATTTGTTAATCTATGCATTCAGTGATATAAATTTTCTCCTT
>NW_025378015.1:0-1466 GCF_016433145.1 Gracilinanus agilis
CATAAAGAAATAGGTTTATTGCAAGAGGGCCAATCTGACAATAAAGCCAGACATCTGGTTAAAACCAAAAGTCCCCAAGCCTTGTGAAAGGACTTCTTTTGTTCCCCAACAATATCACAATTTATGAAATAATCCAAGAGAGCGATAAAAATGGAGAGATGTGGGTTGGTTGAAATAATCAGAAAATACTTCTTATTGGTAGAAGTCACTTGGTAAACAAGTGGGAAGTGGGGGAGCCTGAACCCTACTTTTTAAGCCTGATGATGTCAAGAATGATGTATATACTAAGATGACCAGGGTAAGGGGAAGTGTCAGGCCCTTAAGTGGGGCAAAAGCCTGATGATGTATACTAGACCCTATATAAAGGTGAACAGGTGTCACCAGGCTTCTAACTGAGGCAAAAGCCTCTCTGCAAATTAAAACCCAATCACAAGTTCAAGACCATAATTGCTGAGGATACCTGATGTTGCAAGTTAAAGGCTAAGACCTAGGCTAACAATTATTAGCTATATTAAAGCAGTTATCTTACTTTAAAACTTATACTAAAATAATCACAAAAGACCTACTAAAAATCATCACTTATGCTAACATTATTTGCCCTTCTTAGAATTATAATTATGATTAATTCAATACTACTGCTAACATTAAAACCTAATCCTCATATAAGGTGGTAGGGGATTTTTCACTCACAATTGTCCAGCCCTTTGTTCTATTCACTATCTAAGCCCTCAAACAGTCTAGAACAGAAAAAAAAAGACACATTAAGCTTCCCAAAGGTATTGAAGAACATAAGGGAACAAAAAGAAAATGCAAAAATAAACAGGACAGCATACTTTCCAAAGCCATACTGCTTGGCCAAGAAGAGGTCTCACATGATTCCATTAATCTCTCTCTTCTGCATGAATTCAACTTTATGGACAAAGTACAAAGTCCATTTTAATAAGCTTCATCTCAGTGGCCTGAATTATTGTCTGTTTTTATGTGATGCCTAGAGGTAGCTTCTCAGGAAGGAAAAATTATTTGTCCACTTTGTGGCTCTTTGAGAATCAACTGCCTCCCTATTTTAACAGTCCAATTGTTCAATTTACCCAATTATTTTTAGAGTTGAGGTGAAAGCTTATTTCAGCACAACTAAATTGAATTAGAGGATGTGAGCTTTCATTTTTTCACACTGAAGGTGTTAGTGAATTAATAGAACTTGTCATTGGCAACATTATATAATAGAAAAAGGCACTTGTTTGGGAGTTAGGAAGCCTGGGTCTTAATTTTATTTGTTTATTAATTAGAAGTGTGAATAATTTATGTTATTTGAGTGTGGTGCTAATAACTACATCCCATTGAGTGTGTACTACTCTTATTTGTTTTGAATGGCTATAGCTAAACATTGCAATGCTTTGGGGCTGAGATCTTTTCCCAGAGAAGGTTTATAGCACCAAAGAGACTATCATTTGATAGTCCATCCTTTT
>NW_025378016.1:0-1550 GCF_016433145.1 Gracilinanus agilis
ATATTAAGAAAAATAGGAAAACAAACAAAAAGGAGTAAATTTATATTTCATAAAGAAGCGTGTGGGGCCAACAGGGAAGAATTACAATATACTGTAAGGGTAAAGAGGTTGGTGAGAGGAAATATTTAATATTTAAGTGTATTGAAATTAACTTAAAGAGGGAAGAACAATCAGATCCATTGGGGCAGAAAATTGATTCTTACCCTATAGAGAAGTAGAAGGGTAACAAAATACTGGTGGAGAGGGAACTAAAATTAGGAAGGGAGAGGGGGGTGTAGCTTAAAAAGTTCCTAAAGCAGAATAAGAGGGGAATAAGAAGGGAGAGGGAAGAAAGGGAAGTACAATAAGGGAAGGAATATGGGGAACTGATTAAAAACATAGCAGTACCAGATATTAAGCTATACTATAAAGCAGCAGTCATCAAAACAATATGGTACTGGCTAAGAGATAGAAGGGAGGATCAGTGGAATAGACTTGGGGTAAGTGACATCAACAAAACAGTGTATGATAAACCCAAAGAGTCTAACTTTTGGGACAAAATTCCACTATTTGACAAAAACTGCTGGGAAAATTGGAAAAAATTATGGGAGAGATTAGGTTTAGATCAACATCTCACACTCTACACCAAGATAAATTCAGAATGGGTGAATGACTTGAATATAAAGAAGGAAACTATAAGTAAATTAGGTGAATACAGAATAGTGTACTTGTCAGATCTCTGGGAAAGGAACGATTTTAAAACCAAGAAAGAGTTAGAAAAATTTAGAAAATGTAAAATAAATAATTTTGATTATACTAAATTAAAATGTTTTTTTGTACAAACAAAAACAAAGCAATCAAAATCAGAAGGGAAACAACAAACTGGGAAAAATCTTAATAACAAAAAATTCTGACAGAGGTTTAATTACTCAAATATGCAAGGAACTAAATCAATTGTATAAAAAATCAAGCCATTCCCTGATTGATAAATGGGCAAAGGACATGAATAGGCAATTTTCAGATAAAGAAATCAAAATTATCAATAAGCACATGAGAAGGTGTTCTAAATCTCTAATAATTAGAGAAATGCAAGTTAAAACAACTCTGAGGTATCCTCACATTGGCTAAAATGATAGCAGGGGAGAGTAATGAATGTTGGAGGGGATGTGGCAAAAACATTAATGCATTGCTGGTGGAGTTGTTAACTGATCCAACCATTCTGGATGGCAATTTGGAATTATGCCCAAAGAGGGCTAAAAGAATGCCTGCCCTTTGATCTAGCCATACCATTGCTGGGTTTGTACCCCAAACAGATCATAGATAAGAAGATTTGTACAAAAATATTTATAGCTGTGCTCTTTGTGGTAGCAAACAACTGGAAAATGAGGATATGCCCTTCAATTGGGGAATGACTGAACAAATTGTGGTATCTGCTGGTGATGGAATACTATTGTGCTCAAAGGAATAATAAACTGGGGGAATTCCATGTGGACTAGAAAGACCTCCAGGAAGTGATGCAGAGTGAAAGGAGCAGAACCAGAAGAACATTGTGCACAGAGACTGATACACTG
>NW_025378017.1:0-1020 GCF_016433145.1 Gracilinanus agilis
GAGAGCCCTGCCTGCCTTGGGGAGGGCCTGGGTTCCAATCTGTCCTTTGACCCTGTGTGAATAGAATTAGCTCAAGCCCATTCATAGTCAAAACTCTAGCCATCAAAGATAAGGTCTTCCCCACCTGGATTAGTAGGGAAGGGGATGAGTTACCCACAGGTGACAATGAGTAACAAATCAAGAACAAGGAACAGCCCTTTGGGCAGTCCAAATCAGTGTAGAGGCTGCCATTTGTTCACTTGAATTAGAGGTGGGCCCACAGGAAGTGAGGAAAGACACAATCTCTTCAAGTCTGTTGGTTACTTCCTGTTGAGGCAGTTTCTACTTTGAACTTGGTGCAGAAGGATCTCTGCTGAGAGTTCAGGCTGCTTCCCCTCTGAATGGTCATGTGGGTAAGCCAGGCTGACTTCCTTGGCCTACCTTGGCGTTTCCAGACACTCTACCTTAAGTTGGCTTCTTGCCTCTGATTGCTAAGGCCTCCTGGCTTGTAGCCTAGTTTAATTAGCCTTTTAATCCTCTCTCAGGTAGGCCTGGGCTAGCCCCTCCCTCTCTCTATTTCCCTACCTTCTACCTTCTTAATTGTAAATAAACTACCTTAAACCTGATCCTGACTTGGGTCTATTTAATTACGGAATCCATCTGAATTATTGATTCCTGGCGGCCACACCTTAAATATATATCTATATAATACCTAAAAATTCCCTCTTAAAACCCTTCCTGTGCTCTTGGTGGCTCCCCCTTTTGTCTTTGAACCCTGAGCCTGGCCTGGTCCCCTGGAAGGGCTTCCTGGCTGGAGGATCCCACCTGGAGGCTGGCTGGGCCCCCTGGAGCACTGAGAGGGACCCCCATGACCCTCCCCAGCCCAAGGGGACCTGTAGCAGGCACTTGAGGACTTCTGAGATGGGAGAGCTCCCAGGTGGGCCTCCTGCAGCCCCTCCCCCCTCCCCAGAGCAGGGCTATGGCTTTGGGCCAGTTTCTTGTCAGATTTGACCCACCTTGGCCTCTTGGCCACATCCAGGC
>NW_025378018.1:0-1560 GCF_016433145.1 Gracilinanus agilis
AATGGAAAGAGTAGCTCCCCTCCTGGATCTGGAGGAGCAGCCAAGTCCCTAGGTTACATCCACTTCTTCTTCATAGTGCTTCAACTATACTGAGAAAAGTTGCTGAACAATGAATGATACCAGCCTTGCCCTTACAGAGCTAACATCGAGTTTGGGGAGGAATCTGGTGAGAAGACATGGGGAGATGTCTAAAAGAGTTCAGTGAGTAAGAGCAGCAGCCCAAGGCTGTGTTCCTGAAACTCTTTAAAGAATGAATACACTGCTTAAGAAACCCATTGACTTACCTATCTATAAATCATATTACATTCCCAAGGAGTAGGGCTGAAGGAAGTAAAGCTCATTTAGTTTTCTGCAGTGCTTCTGGTTGCTGAATCTTCAAAGGTAGGAAATTAGCCAACTATGTTACTGCAAGAACTTTCTAAGGACCTTTTGTTTAATCTTTCCTTCTCTAAGAATTTTTTTTTTGCTATTACCTTTTTTAACTGCTTAAGAATATTATTTCAACTTTATATAGTCCTCATATGGAAATGTAAGCTTCAAAATTAATATCCAAAATACTCCATGTATTATATTTAATAAGATTTATTAAATTTAACTTGAAGCAAAAGGGAGACTGAAAGGCAAGAGTCAAGAGGGAGCCCACCCAAGCCACCCATGTGGAAGAGAGACAGAGACAGAGACAGAGGAGTAACAGAACTATATAAACAATAATGTAAAGACACACATAAACAAAAAAGGAAAAGGAATTTGGGGACGGAGAAAGAATGTTGGGAGATGGAGTCCAAAGGTACAAAATTTCTAATTAATACAGAAACGTGTCTCAGAGTACAAATTGCAGGGGAAGAAAGAAAAGGTAACAGACCCATCAGTAAGGCAATTCTGTCAAACCTGATTTGTAAATGTTCCAACGATTTTTACTCTTAGTTGGCTACAGCCAGTAAGAGGTCAAGTTCTTTGCCTAGCCTGGAAAAAAAGCAATGTTTCAGATGTCAGACTTTATACAGAGGTTTTCCTGATTTTTGAAGGCAACTCTGTATCCACTCTACCATCCTGTCTCAATTCCTTGTGACTAGGTATTTTTTCACCTTTATCTCATCTATAGATATATAAAGAGGCTTAAGCTGGGTATGCTGGCCCACCCTAGGGGAGCTTTCCCATTGGCCCTTGCGTAACTATGTTCTTAATAAAAGTGTGTTGTGAATATAATGCTGACATCTACCCACACTTTGAGATGTTCAGGAAGAACTGAGAACCTTGCATGCTGAGTTATTGCAATCAGAAAGGTTCAACCTGCAGTATTTCTAACTTAAAAGCAAGGAAGCTATCTCTAGCCCACAGTAGTTTAGCAATACAGCAGGTCAAATTTTCGTCAGGGATGTGCATTAAGCACTCAGTACAACTGGCATGATAAACACTTAACCTCCCCCCACTTGCATGCCTGAATATTGATTTGAGAGCAGAGCAAGGATTTGTTTTCCAGCATCTTCAATTTATTGAGCCTGAAGTAGTGACCAAAGACTGAGTAAAAATATTAATGCTGTATTTTCCCCTCCGTTTTGT
>NW_025378019.1:0-2969 GCF_016433145.1 Gracilinanus agilis
CTCCCTCTCCCCCTCCTCTCTCTCTCTCTCTCTCTCTCTCTCTCTCTCTCTCTCTCTCTCTCTCTCTCTGTCTGTCTCTAAATCTCCCTCTCTGTCTTTCTCTCAATCTTTCTCTCTGTCTTTCAATCTCTGTGTGTGTGTCTCCCTGTCTGTCTCTCTCTCAATTTCTCTCTCTGTCTCTCTCTGTCCCTCTATCTCTGTCTCTGTTTCTCTTTCTCTCTCAAGCCTCACTTGTTCCCCTAAGGCCATCTGGGTGATAGTTGGGGGGAGTAGTAAAGAGGAGTACCAGGGCAGCCAAGCTTAGGGTACTAAAGGTGATAGAAATTCAGTTCAATCCCAGGGTTTACGGAGTGTCTTCTACACTGGAGGTCCCAGGTTAAATGCTGAGAATACAATGACAAAATGGGAAAGCCTCTGCCTTCACGATTACCTTCTCCTAGGCTCTAAATCTATATTCTTGGAAACTGGAAAGTGTGAGGAAGGCTGGGGAGGAAATGAACCTCAGGACTTCTCCTACTCTCTTCCTTCTCAAAGAAAATGTAAGGAAGAAAAGGAAAAGGTGAGGAGGAAGGGAGAATGGAGGTACTATAACATTCCTTTCCCAGGTGATTGTGTTCATGACAGTCTTGCCTCCCTAGTAGACATTAGAGGAAAGTGTCGAAAAAGGTGTCCTATTCCTACCATAATGGGAAAGGCTTCCTAGGAGTTATCTCATCTAGGCCATTGGTTCAGATTCAGCCTGGAAAAAGAGTGTTTACTTCCTCCCGCCAGCACCTGTTTCTCAACAGAAAAGGGCAGTGGTGGCACATGGCAGGGGAGAGGGAGAGGGAGGGCAGGGAGACTCAGAGAGGTCCCACAGCGTAGCCAGGACTAGGATTGAGATACCCTTTTCTCTCTACCCTAGTTTAAAATCAGATATTGAAGAATTCTCCAAGTTTTCTTTACTTGTTGAAGGTTTTATTGGTTTGGGGGTGTCTGGTTCAGTTCCCACCCTATTTCCCAGGTTCTTTGTCCCTTCAGGTCAGCCCAGATCTTTTAAAAAACTATTACCTTCTGCCTTGGAATTAATATTGGTAAAGGCTAGGCAATGAAAATTAAGTGACTTGCCCAGGATCATACAGCTAGGAAGTGTCTGTGGTCAAATTTGAACTCAGGACTTCCTGTCTCTGTGTCTAGCTGTCAATTTCCTGAGCCACTCAGCTGCCCCTAAGCCCAGATACTTTTAAACATAATTGCAAAGCTGGTAAGAGTGAATAAAGAGGCTATGCAGAGATTTGTCCCTATACTAAATCATTCTCCTTTCTAAATCTTTCCATGATATCCCTATCTCCCCCCCATTCCTCCCCTCCCCTCATCCCCTTGGTCTCTGACTTTGGTCTCTGTGTCTCTCTCTCCCTTTCTCTGTGTTTCTCTCTCTTTCCGTATCAGATTTCTGGGATCTTCTTTTTTCCAGGAAACCTCCCAGATTAACCAGAAGAGCGTAGTGAGTTCTTCTTAGGTCATCTCACCCTACCTAAACTCCCATGATTCTCTCTACCCTCTCCACCCAGCTTAACACCTTGAACTTTGGCCTTGTATACACAGTGGAAACATTTTTCTTTTATTTATTTTCTGAGCTCTTTCTAGTTTTTTTTAAATAATAAGCATTTATTTTCTCTCCCTCTCCCATCCCCCATTAAAAATAAATAAATAAGTATACATAGAAGAAGAAGAAGAAAATTTCCAAGTTATCCATGTCTAAAAATGTATGCCTCATTCTGCACCCTGAGTTTATCACCTCCTTATCAGGAGGTGTTTGGCATGCTTCATTATCAGTTATCTAAAATTGTGGTTGGTCAACACTTGAACCAGAGTTTTAAAATCTTTTAATGTTGTTTATCTTTACAATGTTGTTGTTATTGTATAAATTATTTTCTTGGTTATGTTTACTTCATTCTGTGTTGCAGATTTGTTTTGAAAACTTCCCTTTTATCAGTTCTTATATTCATATACTATAATTTATTTGGCCATTCCCCAATGGATGGGCATCTGCTTAATTCCAGTTATTAGCTAACCCAAAAAGGTACCAATATGTATTCTGTACATGTAGGTCCTTTCCCTCTTTCTTTGATTTCTATGAGGTTACTGTCTAGTAGAGGTGCTGGGTCAGAGGATATGCACAGGTTAGTAACTTTGGGGGCGATTTCTAAAAAGCTTTTTACAAGGACTGTACTAATCCACAGATCTAATAGGTACTTTCAGGTGCCCACTTTCCTCCAGCCCTTTCTGGCTTTTGTCATTTTCCTTTTTTTTTTTGGTCAAATTTGCTGATCTGATGTGTGTGAAGAAGAACCATAGACCTGCTTTATTTCCATTTCTCTCATTATTAGTGATTTGGAGCATCTTTTCAAATGGTTGTTTACAGATTGGATTTCTTTGAAAGCAGACTGTTGGGGCAGGTAGGTGGCTCAGTGTATTGAGAGGCAGGCCCAGAGATGGGAGGTCCTGGGTTCAAATCTGACCTCAGACACTTCCCAGCTGTGTGGCCCTTGGCAAATCATTTAAATTCTATTGCCTAGCTCTTACCATTCCTCTGTTCTGGAACCAAAATCCAATATGGATTCTAAGATGGAAGGTAAGGATTAAAAAAAACAAACAGAAGGAAAGCTGATTTCATAGTCTTTGATCATTTATCTATTGGGGAATGACTCTCATTCTTATTAATTTCAGTCAGTTGAGTCACTTTTCTTATTTGATGCCACACTGTCTTTTACTTTCTCCCTTATTTTCCTTTCTCTCTCACTCTTCTCTCTCCTAGACATTGGGGAGATAAAGATGGGAAAAGATGTCATTCCTTTCACTAACAACTTTTCATATGTTGAGAGAAATGGGAAAGGCAGAACCTAGAACAAAAGCAGATACAGACATGGGATACAGTATCTCTAGCTCACAGAATTATCTACATTAGTCTAGGGAAGGGAAGGGAAGGG
>NW_025378020.1:0-1202 GCF_016433145.1 Gracilinanus agilis
GTCAGAGCTGAGAGGAGGTTTAGAACAGGAATGTCAGAGCTTAGAGGGGACATAGAATAAGAATGTCAGAGCTGGCAGGGGACTTAGAATAAATATTTATTCAGGGTTAGCTGATCTGGAAGGATCCCTGGAG
This sequence comes from Gracilinanus agilis, assembly GCF_016433145.1. NCBI lineage: Eukaryota > Metazoa > Chordata > Mammalia > Didelphimorphia > Didelphidae > Gracilinanus > Gracilinanus agilis. The sequence goes on from NW_025378020.1 coordinate 134, forward strand.
CATAGAACATGGAATTTTAAAGCCAGAAGGGCCAACAGTAACATAAATAACAGATATCCCATGGAACTCCAAGGCTTACTGAATCCTCTATATAATCTGATCTTGCTTGGTTCTCACAAAGAGCCTCACCAATCAATGCTTCTATTTTATAATTAAGGGAAATGAGTGCTCTGTAAGTATTGGAGGAGGGATTTAAACCCAGGACTATGGGGAAGGCAGTGGGCATCACTCTGTCCTCTAGATACCTGACTTCTGGCTTCTCAGAACAAAGAATATAAGCCAATAAGTCCAACCCCTTTACTTTACAGAGGCTGAAGCTGAGATAAGGAATATAGAGAAGCTGCTGAACTTGGAGTCAGGAAGACCTGGGTTCAAGACACTCCCTAACCACAAGACTCTGAATCAGTCCCTGTCTTTGGGTCTCAGCTCGGTCCCCTCCAGCTCTCAATCTCTAATCCTACAGAGTTCCTCAGTGGGCAAAGGGCTCGTCCTCTAGAGAAAATTTGGCTCCCATCATCCCCCATGAGAGCATCCTTGGGGGGCCTCCATGATGTTTCCCAAACTGCCTTTTTATCCACTTTCCTGACCAAATAAAGCTGTATTTATAGAAATGATTCTTGTCTTTCCTGCTTCACTTCCGACCCTGCCACCCCAACCAGGCCAGTCATATATCATTCACGATCTCAGGGAGGGGAGCTGGGGGGAAGCTTGGGAGGCTGAGCCTGGTGCACATTTGAACCTAGCCAGCATCAGATGCTTTATTGTGGCTAGAAAATTGTCACTCGGAGGGAGCCCAGGGGACATGAGTGCCAGGGGCTGTAGGGTTCCATCAGGGAGACCCTGACCCCACCAAAGCTTCAGTGGGAGCCCCGAGGGCAAAGAGACTGCTCTGAAATATGCCAAGGGGATTGTTCCCCTACTGGAATATAAAATGTGTTTACCTGGAACATATTTCACCCACATGATTAGAGGAACCTGCGGCTAGAATCCCATGCCAAGAGATACACGTGCAAACATTTATTTTTTAATTTAAAAAATTTAAGTTCAACTAATTAATTAAGAATATTTT